>NW_022991375.1:1807489-1903876 GCF_902827175.1 Gymnodraco acuticeps
TATTACAGTGAGACTGGCAGGGCTCCCCCTGAATGCCCCTCAGTGCCTTATCTTTGGTGACCCAGTCCATCCAATCAAACAGAATAACACCCAAAATAACCTAGTAACATACGGTGGCTATAATTTTAAACCTTCAGTGTGTTAAAGTGCACTGCTACTCTGAGCATGGAAAATGAGGTGCATTGAGAGGAAATTGAATATCTACAATGTCTACGCCTCATCGACGCCAAATTTGGTGTCCAATTTCTTGAAATGTCTTTGTATTCAGTCAGAAAGTCAAATTGTAATTCAAATAAATATACTGGGCTGCTTGAATGGTTGTAAAAGGCATGATGTTTCCACTTAAACTGGACCAATTCTGGGACCTGTTTAAGGCTTGGAAGATCAAATATGGGAAAAGCTTACCAGAGCGGTTGACCCGGAGAACGGGGTGGTGCCTCCTGCATCTCGGTGGCTACAGAGGACAAAATAAGGTGTCAGGAAGAGCTGTAGAAATATACATTTAGGTAATGCATGACAGAAATAGGTTTACTGTCAAATTAAATTGACCCATTTCTTATGGAGCAAGTGACAAGAGGCAAGCATTAACACTCATCTATACTTCCACTGCATACACTTGCTTCATTACAGCATGGCTAGCCCTCTTATCGCTTCCACAACACCATCGTCCATAATCAAGGGCGACTTTCTCTAAACTCTTATCAATATGCACACAGAAGGCATTAAGCAAGCTGGCAATCTAACTCTGCAGAAGCCTCCCTTTCTCCTGAAAATACCCTTATCCTACACGCATATTCATATTTTAGTAATATAAAGCAACCAAAGACTCCTAAAACAATATAAAATTGAAGAGAACATACATTTTAGTGATGCAATTGTTTTTGCTGCTTGATCCTCTGGATAACATGCAAATGGCATGAAAATGAAAATGCTATTATCTTTATTTTAACATTATTAGTCTCATTGCCATGGGTGTCAACTGCTACAATGTTACTATAACTAGCCTCAGCCAAACTTCATATGTCTACTTTCTCGTCTACTCTTTATATAACCAATGTAATTGAGTCTATCTTGAGTCTTGAGTTTCTTAGACAGACCAATTTGTTGTTTTATATCGTGGTTAAAAACGATGCAACATGACTGGAATGACCAAATCGAAGTTGGATACTGTTATCCAACCATAGCTAAGATTGTTGATGAGATTAGATAGCATGGTCGGCCGTTAAATAATGCTTTACTTATGTGCTTTAGTGGAAAACTGCAAGATACAAAATAATAGCCATTTCCTATCAGTATATATGCTGTATTAAGTAGATATACGCTACACGATCACACTTCGTGATATAACATTGGGAAGCTAACTAACCACAAGTTAGGAAAACGAGGCACCGTTGAAGCTAACGTGGCTAACAGGAGCTTCTTGTTGTTGCACGCTAGCTAAGCTACTAATGCCTTCACTTAAGACTGGGCGACATATTCTTTTAAAAAGCATATGTTGCTTTTATTATAACTAATTAGCTTTAAGAAACAATATTATGTGTGCTATCAATGTAAACATAGCAGATAAAGCGTCCAGTAGCGTGTTAATGCCGCTAGCTGCATCACTTAGCCGGTGCTAACGATAGCCGCACCACTTACCTCCAGTAGAGGAATACATTTTGTCGACTTTTTAAGCGTGTGTCGTGGACGTACAGATACTCCACTTTATTTAGGACAAATTCCACCCAAACTCATGCGGATCGAAAAGTATATATATGTACAAGACCGAAGGAGGAAGCCCAGTTAAAAAAAAAAGATATTTAGTTAGCCCGAGTGGTAAATATTTTGAGTCTCATCCTCGACACGGCCCCATCCCCCCCAACACACACAAAACGGGAGCTGAGAGAAAAGATAGCACCGAGAACACACATGCAGCGCAAGAGGACTCCCTCCCCTTCTACTTCCGGCTTTGGGTAATTTCCGTTAAGCAGCCAAAGCCTTTACACCATTTATTTTTTGTTGTATAGTTTTATACAACAAATCATGTATTTTACGACAAAGCCCAATAATATTGATTGTTGTAAAGCTATAATCTGTGACACCTGCTATAGCTTCAAATCTCTGTAAATGAAAGATATGATAAACCCAGTATGCACTGTTTTTTTCCAGTGTAGATAAAATGACAAAACACATTCACGTATTACATTTTTAACCAGTGTTTATTTTTAGACGTTTTACACACGCGTGAAACGCTTTAATTTTGCAACAACGGTTAAATAAAATGTGAATAGGGGGGGAACTATCTTGTTAGCTGAAGTATACGAGGTTTCTCAATACTCACATTTCGACTCCTCGACTCCTCGGTCCTCCGGTAGTGACCCGGAAATGAATTTCAGCGCGCCATTTTGAAGGACATCTAATTTCTCTAAATGCACACAGAGGACCGAGCATCGAGCGTCGAAGAGGCTCTCTGGATGAGCTATAACCGAGGATACACTGATGGTTCCTCCACGGATGCATTTCCGGGAACGGTGGAGGCGTGACGCACGGCCGGACTTATCTCAGCCAATGACAGCTCTGCATGCATCCTCTGGATAGTAGGCTTGTTTGAGACAAGCGAGACCTGCGCAGTTACGATCAACGTCTTGCTAGTGCGTTGCATGATGGTTAGTCATAGGCTTGTTTGAGACGCGTTGCGGCTCGCCTCGAAAGTAGACGAGAATAGCCGATCGCAGCCGGGGGAAGGTCTCAAAAAGCTCGCCTGAAGTCGGACAGCTCGGAGTCTTCTTCTTCTTCTTCTTCTTCTTCTTCTTCTTCTTCTTCTTTTTCGGTATTCTTCTTCTTCTGTCTTCTTCTTAGTCGTCTTATTCTTCTTCTTCTTCTTCTTCTTCTTCTCTTCTGTCTTCTTCTTCTTCTTCTTTATTCTCTTCTTCTTATTCTTATTCTTCTTCTTCTCTTCTTCTTCTTCTTCTTCTTCTTCTCGGTTATTTGGCAGATTGCAAACCACTTTAAGGTGCATACCGTCTATGGAAGCAAACAAGAGACAGAAGTATTTGAATTGTATTAGACACCGAATTTATAACATTGAAAAATCATGTATCTAAATGTTTTTGCTCCGAATTTACCTATGTGAAATAAAAATGTAAAAATTCAAGTGAAAAAAATTCGAATGTTCAAATTCAGATCCCAAAAATTCGATGTATAAAATTCGATGTCCAAAATTGCGATGCAGCATCATCCGGGCTACGCAGACAGGATAAGCAATCGAGCCCTAATGCAACTCCGACTTCTGGCCTATCAGAGCACGGCTTTGTCAGTCATGTGATCACAACAACCCGGGACAAAAATGACGGAGAACAGTGGGGCTCGCCGCTCGGGTAAGTAGTCAGTTTGTGCTCTTTATTTTACTAGCAGTGAGGGCTCGACAGCATTTGTATCTTACATTAGCTAGCTAAATGAGTGAAGTAGCCTTGTGCCTTGCTGTTAGCACGCTCCGTTACCATTAATTGAAGTGAATCACAACGTGTGTGTGTGTGGGTTGGTTGGGGGTGACGGTTTGCAAAGTAACGTAACGATCACTTCGGTTTAGATAAGTCAAGTAGACCATGCTACACTATACGAAATACTCTCTTACAAAAGCCCTGCATTTTAACATGTTAATGTTACTTTAATGCTAGTATAATTAGGAAAGTGTTGTTAAAGTAGATACAAGTTATACTATTATATTATATCATTTGATTTATTGTTATTACCGATGCACGAGTTGACTTAACTGTTGTAGTTGGAGCTCATTTTGAACAATGAGCTAACTAATTATTACTTTCATAATGGTGTAATGTGCCAACTATTTTCTACATTAATAGATGAAGGTCTGGTTTGTTCAAACTCTCAAAATAGTATGACCAGAGCCCTAGAGACTCTAGGGCTCTGAGTAGGACATGCTGTCATAATTAGTCCGAAGTGACACCTTTACAATGTTAAAGCTGTTAGATAAATGTAGTGACGTAAAAACTAAAGTATTCAAGATAGTGTAGTGAAAAAGAGATGTTTTTTTTGTTTTTTTTAAATGTTACCAAAACAAAATCTCTTGTTTTGGACTGACAGTAATAATTCAAGAAATAGTAGATAAATAAATACAAACATATCAATTTGTTGTGGATGGAACACAACAAATGGTGCTCTTACCTGTGATGCCTCCTCCAAACATTATAACCAGACTGTATCATTCAAACTATAAGTAACAGTTCTAGCTACTTGACTTCAGACAAACAATTCAAAAGACAAACAACACAATTTATTGAAAGACCAATCTTTATTTCTCTCCTTTTGTTTGTGTTATTAAACCCTGTCAATCTAAAAAACTGAGCAACTCAACAGTTAACTTTATATTTCTTATTGTCCAAAGCATCTATTACACTATTTGTTCCCCTCTCATATTCACAGGATGGATGATTAGAGACTTTGGGGGAAACCTCAGCTTTATGAACGTCCTGTCTGTTGCTTTGGCCAGAGAGGGCTGAGGGTCTTTCCCTCCTCGCAGGGAAAGACCCTGCAGGCCTGAGGGAGGAGGACCAGACCTGATGGAGGAGGACCTGCACCAGCTGCACCTACAGAACTTAGCCCATGCTGGGCATAGCTGTTACCACCTGCACAGGCCTAGCCTGTCAATTAACAGATTAACATTTAGTGTAACTTATGTATATTATTTCGTTTTTATTTAAAAAAAATGGTGATGGTTCATGCTTGATAACTTTTAGTTCACATTTCAATAAATTGTATTTGCACTCCTTTTGTCGGTTATTCTTGCTGAAAATGTTAGATTACACATTCACATCTGAATGAAGATTGGCACCATTTATTTATGACGTTGCAAACTCTGCAGTACAAGGCACAAGTGATGTGAAGCTCAAAGTGAGGCAAATGCATTTGATCAGCTGACTTTTTTTTTTGGCAAACTTTATAGGCCTGACAATAATCACATTGTCTCTGAGGTGCAACGTAAAACACAAAACAACACAAATGAAGTTCCTGTTAGACTACAAAACTAGTCAGTGTGCAGGTCTTTGTGTTACAATACAAGTGTCTCTTAGTGAATGTCCTGTACTGCTCTTAAATCTCATAACATCAGCTTCTCCTTTCCCTCTTGGATGTTCTTCTGGACCCTCGGAGAAAGAGAACATGGTGAAGCAGTCCTGTCTCTCAGGCATGTCCTTTCCTAACAGAAATATCAAAAAACATATTATTGCAGAGCAAGTGTGTTATTTAAGAAAGAGGTGTGTTTGTTTGTTCATAAATATAATGATTTTTTTATTTGAATGTGTTTTTTAAATCCAACAGTGTACTACAAAGATAATCAGATTATGAATAAACCGTTCTAAATTCATCAACATTGAAATAAATGTATTATTAAAATAATATTTAACTGTTATCAAAACTTAGTGCAACTGTAGAAGCTTGCTCTGTCCGGTTGTCTCACTGAAAGACAAAGGGTCGCAGCTCTCACTATGTTCAATAATATTTGCCTTAAATACATTGAAATATGAAAGTTGAACAAAAAAGTGATGTTGCTTGGTAAAATGTAAATGTAACCTTTTGCTAAGAAAGTCCACTCAACATCACTGATGTGTAGGAGATCTAGTATTCAGTCATGTTTAATGGCATGTCTATCAGTGTATTAGAGTCATTACTTTATGCATTCTTTGTAAAGCATGAAAAAGGTGTACCATGGAATCCGTGCTGAAGTTCTCTGCTGCTAGGACTCCAGATCTGTCTCTCCTCCTCTGGTCCAGCCTGTCTGGATCACCTTAAGGACACTTTGAACAAACAGATGTAAAGTTACATGCGTGGGTTACAGACTTCTTTACATGCAAACTACTTTTTATCTTCTTTTAAAAACAGGTCATAATCTTATTGTTATACTTAAGAAATGGCTGGATATCACAGTCCTTATACTGTATCAGTTTGATTGAGTAGTATTGTGTAGGTCCTTTTTATTTTACTGTTACTTTGGATGAGGTTTTCATGAGTCAGTCAAATTAATTTGTTTTCAAATGCCATATTCATATGCATCACACACGTAAGGGTAAGACACAAACCTATTGAACAAATGCAATGCAATGGATAAGCTTAATTTCCACTGAAGTCACAGATAACGTCATATATAATATTTAAACAAATCATTTCCTTGTCACTAAAGCATTGACTACGCTATTCATCGTCCTTAAATGCAGGAATTAAGTTACATGTTCCGTTGTACAGCCACGATAAGGCTGTTTCTCAAGTGTGATGATAATACAATTAAAAGAGGCATTGGTAATAATATTAAAAACAACAATGTTTGGGTTCTTTCGTCGGATAGGCGGTTAGCTGCAATAAATAACTCCAGTTCAACAAACCATATTACAATATCTAAGGGAGCGTTATTTCTGGACCATCTTGAAATGTGACGTTCATATTTTAAAGATACACACATTTCATTGTGAGGTTGATTTAATATACACTAAGCCTCTCTTCAACAATACGTTGAAGTTAGCTAGTCTATTTTATGCTATAGTAGAGCATAGCAAATTTAAATGAACCTTAACAATGCATACAGTAACCTAAATAGCAAACTAACTATCTAACGTACAAGGATGACCTTATTTTAGCAACCTCGCACAGAAGCCTTTTGGTATACAGTAGCATCCCACTTAATGTTTTACACTCTTGGATGCTACGCATAGCATCGTTAGCACAGATGGAGCTACGATTGCTCAAATGCTAACCCAACTCTAAACATTCATTAACGTTAGCTTAATAAAAACACCAGTAATATAACAAAGTACGCAGGGTTGACTTACCGAAGAAACTGCATTCATGGACGGTCTGTTTCAACCGCAGATAAATCCTATATTTGCAGGACGAATAGTCCACCAGGAACCAACACAACAAACACTGCCGAGTTCAAGTAGTGTTCTCCTCATGCGCTGAGCCGCTGTAGCATCACGGAGCTAACCGTGAGACAGAGGAGCTAGGAGCAGCAGTCCCGTTGTCATGAAGGGGGAATCTAACTATATACAGAATATGTTTTTGTAGATCCAGGCTAGAAACATGTTCATTTTCTTATGTTAAGTTGGACATTTTAACATAGGGTCTACGGGAATTGCTCCCATCTGCATCCATCGCCTATAGTTTGCAGCATTGGGCTTCACCGCACTGTCCCGGGGTTTGCCGCTTGGCTCTGATAGGCCAGAAGTCGGTTTGATTGCATTAGGGCTCGATTGCTTATCCTGTCTGAGTAGCCCGGATGAGGCTGCATCGCAATTTTTGACGTCGAATTTTACACACCGAATTTTTTGACATCGAATTTTAAACACCAAAATATTTGACGTCGAATTTTTTTCACTTGAATTTTTGGGATCTGAATTTGAACATTCGAATTTTTTTAACTTGAATTTTTACATTTTTATTTCACATAGATAAATTCGGAGCAAACAAAATTCAGATTCATGATTTTCAAAGTAATGATTTTCAATGCTATAAATTCGGTGTCTGATCAAATTCAAATACTTCTGTCTCTTGTTTGCTTCCATAACCGCCACCTCCGGAGTCGGCTTGACTCGGTTTGCATTTATAAAGAATGCACACATTGTGAAGATAAATATTCCTTTACACACATGTGTTTAATCGTTAATGTCAGATATGTACTAAGTAAATACATTTGTTCCTGCTCAAGATTAGATTCAACTTTATTGTTATTGCACATATTACAGGTACTGAGACAACGAAATGCAGTTTAGCTTCCAACCAGGAGTGCAACAAGCAGTAAAGTGAAAAGTAATGTACACAATCTACAGAATAAAATATAGAATGAATTGAATGATGAATAAACAGTGAGGGGTATGAATACACTAGATATACACAGCAGCCTGTGAGTAGTATGAACAGTGTGCATGAATATGCTAAGATATATAAAGTATGAAACGGTAAGCAGTGCAAGTATAGTATAAAATATATGGATATTAATTTCATGAATAAAACATTGTGGAACAATGATGAAAAATGGGAATGGATGTGGCGACGTAAAACTGACACAAAACAACAACAAACTTTTGCCGAGCCAATTGGAGAGTTTCATCACCAGCACGTGGTAAAAACCACCAACACCGGAGGTCCCGACGTGTAGCAGGCTCTGGAAAGCCAAGTATCGCCTCCACCTTGGAGTGGACAGGGCGGATCTCCCCCCGCCCCACTACCTTACCAAGATAGGTGACGGTCGCCCTGCCAAACTCGCACTTGGCCAGGTTTAGGGTCAAGTTTGCCTGACCAAGCCGGTCAAAAACTTCCCGCAAACTAACCATGTGCCCCTCCCAATCGTCAGAATAGATGACGAGGTCATCGAGGTAGGCCTCACAATTAGCTACGCCTGACAGCACACGATTCACCAGCCTCTGGAAAGTCGCAGGCGCGTTGCGCATACCAAACGGCATTACCGTATTTTGCAGGAAACTGTCAGGTGTCACGAACGCAGAAATTAGTTTAGCGCGATCCGTAAGTGGCACCTGCCAGTATCCTTTCAGCAAATCCAGCTTGGTTACATAAGACGCACTCCCCACCCTGTCGACACAGTCCTCCATTCTGGGCAATGGAAAACTATCAGGCCTAGTCACGTTATTTACCCGGCGAAAATCCGTACAAAACCTATCTGTCTTGTCTGACTTATCAACCAATAAGCACGGCGAGCTCCATGGGCTGAAAACTGGGCTCAGCGATATTGTTAGTGAGCATGTATTCCACCTCTTTCTGTAACCGCGCCCGCTTATATGGATTCACGCGATACGCGTGCTGTTTAATGGGTAATGCCTCCGCCACATCGATGTCATGTTGTAATACGTTAGTGCGCGAAGGAATATCGGAGAACAGCTCACAATGAGACCCAACCAAACCCCTGATATCATCTCGCTGCGTTGTTGATAAATGGCCAAGATGACAGTCAAGAGTGAGCAATGACTCTGTGTTTGTCAACCATCCCTCCACGACCGCCTTGGACGGAATAATGACGTCATCTTCCAGTTCTCCAACCCCCTCTGAAAAACAAAGACTGTCATTACTCTCATCAACGCTAGATGGGGCCAACATACAAACTGACACCGGCACAGTGGACACACTCGCAGAGGGAACAACAATACTGTCAATAGGATTCACCAGAGGCTCCCTCACATAATATGGCTTAATCATATTAACATGACACAAGCGAGTCTTCCGCCCACGATCCGGTGTCTCGATCAGGTAGTCCAAATCCCCTACTTTCTCTCTAACCAGGTACGGCCCACTAAACCGTGCTTGTAAGCTGGAGCCTGGGACAGGCAACAACACTAAAACCCTCTCCCCTGGCACAAACGTTCTATCCCGAGCCTTCCTGTCATACCAGCCCTTCATCCTCCCCTGTGTGTCACTCAGATTTGTCCTCGCTAGTTCACATGCCCTCTTCAGCTTCTCCCTAAAGCCACAGACATAATCTAACAGGTTCTTCGGCTCGCTCTCCCCCAACCACTTCTCCCTCAGCAGCTTAAGCGGCCCCCTAACCGAATGCGCAAATACCAGCTCTGCAGGACTGAATCCCAAAAATTCCTGCACCACCTCCCTTGCGGCAAACAACATTAAATGAACCACTTCATCCCAGTCGTCCTTCGTGTCACGACAGAACGCCCGAAGCATTGTTCTTAGCGTGGAGTGGAACCTTTCCAAAAACCCCTGGGAATGTGGGTGAGATGGGCTAGAGAAACTATGCGATATATCCAGCTGCTTTAAAACCTTGGTCGGACTGTACCACGCGAGGCAAACCAAAAACGGAGAAAAACCTCACCAAGGCCTGTGACACTGTTTTGGCCGTTATCCGTTTCAGTGGAATCGCTTCCGGAAACCGTGTGTTGGCACACATAATGGTCAAAAGAAAGCTATTACCTGCCTTGGTTCTAGGGAGTGGACCCACACAATCAATGATAACCCTCTCAAAAGGTTCCCCCACTGCCCGCGCCTCTACCCCAAGCCTTCAAAGCTCAAGCTCATGCACGCGCCCACGTTCTGCCTCCTCCGCTTCCCGAGCGCATAACCGCTCTGCATGTCTCAGCTGCTCAAATTTAAACTCTAGTTCCATCTTCCTCAGCAAAACCATGGTTCTCCGAAACCGGGTCACATGTGACTACCTCCTCCTCCTCAGGTTTGCCCACAGAGCACTCCATAACCTCCTTGGCGGTCAAAGCCTCCACCAGCGCTAACCGCTGCTGCTGCTTTTTCATGCTCGGGGCAAGCCTGACACCGTAATGCTCTGCTATCCCCGATAATTCCTCCTTAGTGCACAAGCCCAACCAGTTGACCGTTGGCCTAGCCACAAAATCACATACCTTCACAGGCATACCTGCCCTAGTACCGTCGCACCGGGGGAGGAAGAAACTAAAGAACCAACCCCGCTTCCACCAGCATATACGACCAACCAATTAACATATACACACACAAAAAAAAACCCGGCTTCACCCTACACGTCTGTGGTCTGTTCTTAATAACTCTGGCCACCGCTCCCCTACCGCTATACACTAAATCAGGGGTGGGGAACCTTTTTCCTCTCAAGGGCCATTTCAATGTTTCAACATCCTCCGAGGGCCGTACAAATGATTGAGCTCTGCTTAAAAATACTAAAATCACAGCCCATTCATTTGGCCTTTCTTTGATGCTGTGCAAAGAAAAAGCAACCTCTTAATCCAGATATTTTACCATGACTCGCGTGTTCACGATTGTGGCATGACCACCAAAACAGAAAGATATGGACACAAGATGTGTGCAATTTAGTTTCCTATCCATGTGAATATGATTTAAGTGTTTTTTTTTTTTAAATGTTGAAGTTAAAAGCATCAATCTGGTGCACTTTGAGAGCAACATTAAGAGATCTATGAATACATCTCTCAACACCCATATGAAACAGAACTGTAAGCAGATTTTCTTTTTCTTTATGGATATTTTACAAATCACTTCCCTTTCAAACTGTATTCTTGTTTATTAATAACGACTTTTTTTGACTGTCATATAGTATTTTATACCTGTTTACTTTATTCTCTTATTTTTTTTATAACTATAATGTTCATATAAAGATGTGCCTACCTCACTGGTTGGAGAAAAAGCTTCTTATATTCGTTAGCATAGCTAGCTAACCAGATGCTAATAACAACAAAGTTATTGACTGTATGATCAGTATGACAGATGAACAGATCGCCACTGGGCTTTCAACTAAAGACACAGCCACGCAAAAAACTGCGGCATGTGTACGGCTCCTTATGGGTACTGACATTTGTGACGTCCCGGCCCGGAGCGACGTCCTGGTGCTCTCCGGCAGCTCTAAACCCCTGTCGGACGAGACATATACCACGTGATGACACGTTAGGCTCGTGTTGTGTTCAAGGACCCTGACCTTGGCCAGGAAAAACAGGCACTCACTTGTTTAATTATTTTGCGGTCTAGATTTCTTAATTGTTTTCTTTTTTGCGTGAGTTACCTCGAGGGCCGTATGAAATTGTCTCGCGGGCCGTATACGGCCCGGGGGCCGGAGGTTCCCCACCCCTGCACTAAATAGAGAAGAGCACCGGTATGACCTTCTGAAGCATCCACACTCAAAATTATTCGCAAGAGATTAACAACTGTCGTGTGTTAAAAAAAAAAAAAAAAACCTAAAGCCCATCCCTTAAACGTTTCCATCCCTCACTATCAGACCCCCTATATAACTAACTAGCTGACATACGCCGGCCTAGGAGGAGCCTGACAGGGTCTTCCTACTACACCGACCAGCATAGACGGTATGTCTACCAGGCGAAGGAAGGAACCATAGAAAATGGTCCAGCTGCCCTAGCTGGATGAAAACGCTCCTTATTGGAGAATTATTTACCAAGAGGGTATAAAACATGGGCCACACACACGACACTGTCAACCATAATTCAAAGTGTGGACTAAGCTCAGCGGCCACCACCAAATTCCTGCTCAAATCAGTTTGGCACGAGCCCCCATATTACGTTACCATTGACTGTTAGCAGGCTCAATGTCGAGTCAAGGCAACACAATAAAGGAGACGGTAGCCGAAGTAATCAAAAAAAGAATTTAATTAATAATTACCACCATGGTTGAACAAAGGAAATCTAAAGTAATGACAGACAAGAACACATACTGCACAGATAGGATCAGCCACAGACAAAGGGGAAGGCAGAATACTTATACATGAGGTAATGACGAGACAAGACACACCTGGGTTAATTACAAATGGGTACACCTGGAGGGGAAACGATAAGGACTATAAAACCATAACAGGAAACTACAGCTAGACATGACACATCACACTAGGAGCGCCTGATCAGGGCACAAACACATAACAATCATGCAACGCACTAGCAATACGTTGATCGCAACTGCGCAGGTCTGCGCAGGTCTCGCTTGTCTCAAACAAGCCTATTTTGTCCAACTTGCTCTGGAGGCTCGCCTACATGAGACGTTGAAATCTCGCGGTACAAAGACGCCCGCAGCATTGAGAGCGAGGCGGCGCAGTTCCTCTCCATGGGCTGCGGAAGCGAAATGCTTGATGGGAAACGACTCGCTGGTATCTCGAGCTGAGCGCTCATTGGTGGTTTTTACCCCGTGCTGCTGATGAAACTCTCCAATTGGCTCGGCAAAAGTTTGTTGTTGTTTTGTGTCAGTTTTACGTCGCCACATCCATTCCCATTTTTCATCATTGTTCCACAATGTTTATCTTGCACTGATTACCGTTTTCATACTTTATATATCTTAGCATATTCATACACACTGTTCATACTGCTCACAGGCTGATATCTAGTGTATTCATACCCCTCACTGTTTATTCATCATTCAATTCATTCTATATTTTATTCTGTATTGTGTACATTGCTTTTCACTTCACTCAGTGCTTGAATTGGAATGAAAAAGGTGCCAGTACTCTAAAATCAGCAACTTTTTCAAGTCAATTTTATATATACAGCCCACAAACAAGAATTTGGCGACTATAATGCTGGTGGGTTTGTCTCTTTACTACTGTATATTTTAGAAAGGTTCACTGTACTTAACATTTTTTATGATAGGCAGCGGATATGGCTAAAGCTCAGTAAGGTCAATATTAACTGAAAATATAGCAATCAAAGTCTAGATCTTCTGCTGAAGACACATGAAGCAGAGACCTTTCAGGTGAGAGCCCCTCTGGTGGTGTTCAACATTAATGACAAGGAAACAAAGCTCTGGTCAGAAGCATTTTTTATAAAAAGCTTTAACAAAATTAAGTATTTCTGTACATTTTGAATGCAATCTAACTTTCCAACTCAGAAAACGAAAAACGAAAAAGTGCCAAAAGTCTTCTCACATGGCTGAGCTGCTTTGCAATATACTTCACCACTGAAGAATACAAATATGTATAAAGTAAACTATGATGCAATCTAACTTTCCAACTCAGAAAAATGATAAAGAGCATGAACAAAGACCATGTAAAAACAAATGCAAAATTTGCACAATCTAAAATGAGAAACTGTAACTGCAATTAACAAAGTCTGAGCCATGGTAAAGAGTTACATTGAACACCAAGCTGATCAGATAACTCCCTGGTTGGTCTGAAGTCCTTCTATCTCCAGGATCTGTACAAATCGGCACATTATGCCAAAAGTCTTCTCACTGGGTGAGCTGCTTTGCAATATACTTCACATTGTTAGAAAAGGCTCCAGAAGGCCTTGGGGACATCAGTATCAGGGGCTGGAGCTGGAGCTGGACAGGCTCTTTCATCAGCACTTCTCCTTCCCTTTGCCAGCCAGGACCTCACATACTGTTCCGGATTGAACTGTCCTAGTGATGGTCCATTACATTTAATGAAAACCAGGCTGGACAGTCGGCTGACAGAGAGAGCATTCCTTTTTGCAGTAAGGATATCGTTCATGCAGCTGAATGCCCGCTCACACTCACTAGTGGAGACAGCGATGGTTCGGACTGCTTTCAGTAGAGGCTCCATGGCAGCAGGTGTACGGGATGCCCTGGTTTCCTTGTATTCGCGAAAGCCCTGAACAGTCTCTCTTCTGTCCACTTTCAGCACTTCGCACAAACGTAGCACCTCTACGTCCCCATACTGTACGTCTAACTCCTCTTCAGGCCAACTTCCAGGATGGATAACTTTCATGTACTGGATTAGCTGATTGTCCCGGGCCTCCCGGCCATGTAATGGGATTTCTCTTGTGCTGACATGAGAGGAGGTTGTGGAAGTCATTCTGTGTCTCAGATTCTCTACCATACTGCGGAAAAACTGACCTGCATGAATCTGTACAAGCCTGCCATTCTCACGCAGGGCAACACCCTCCCTTGAAGGACTTCTCAGCTAGAGCTGTATGAACTGTAGTCATGTGTGGGCCAGGCATGGTGACCATGGATTCAAAAACTCGTATTTCTCGAGTTAAGAGCCTATCTGCTGTAGGCAGTGTCATCTCTCTTTTTTGGAGTTGCCGAGAGAGGTCGCTGAGCTCTGTGAGCGCATCGTACATCAGTCCCAGATTGCTGACAAACGTTGCAGATGTGAGCACATCATCCAGGCCCTTGTACTTTGCTCTGTCTCTGGAATCCCTGCTTGTGTCGTTTGCAGCATTTGTGAAGTGATCATGAAGCACTCTGTAGTTTTCCCAGACTGCTCTGACGCTCCTTTCACTTGAAGCCACCCAGCGGATGGACAAAACACGCCCTATCACCAGGAGACGCTGTCCGACTGCTTGCGCACACTGCGCTAACTGCCTCTGATTTTTGGGGGAGGCATGGAACAAGGAATAGAGTTTGTCAAAAAAGATCTGGAAATGATTGAGCCCTGAGACCTCCTTGACCACATCCCCAACTGCCAGCTCTAGACGATGATTGGAGCAGTGCCACACAAACAGGCTTGGGAATTTACTACACAACTGGGTAGCAACGCCTGTTCTCTTCCCTAGCATGACTGAAGCCCCATCACATGCAAAATAAACGAAACACTGACCTAAAAAGTCCTCGTTAAAATCTATTCCAAGACACTCCATTAACGCCTTTGTGATGTCATCAGCCGTTGTTCCATCCAACTCGATCAGCTCCCAAAAAAACGTTTCGGGCTCAGCATCAGCTAATGCTGAGCGTAGACACACAACAAGCACCGTTTTACCACTAATAGTGGTAGATTCATCGACCAAAACACAGAGTTTTCTTTGGTTTTCTGTAATGTCTTTTGCCATTTTTTTCTTCAGCTCATGAGCTATGTGGTCGATGATTTCGCCACAGGTTTTATTGGAGTGCAAAACCCTGCCCACGTTCAGCCCATTCAGTTTCTGTACATTCAAATCAATTGGCATGTCTGTGAATGGCCGGCTATGTTTGCCAATTTTATATGCCGTTCGAAAAACTCTGATAGTGGTGTCTAATTCAGATTTATGCATAGACTGCACTTGATGTTGAATAGTTTCACGTGAAGCAGATGTAAGGATGTCAGCAGCTTTTACATGGGCTTGTGATTCTTTATGTTCTTTGATTTTTTTTCTCAGGCTAGCTTGTTGTTTGCCCTTGTCAACACCGAAATGAGACACTGCACACTCACCCCATTCAGTTGACAGTTTCAGTCCTTGTCCAGTGTGTATTCCCAAAGATTTGACATCTCTGCATATCCGACATCCTAGCTTCTTATATTTAAGAAGGAGCCATGCATTGGTCTTGCAAAAATATTGCACCTGGTCCGTTGTCCAGCAGTCAGGTGCATCGCTTTGCCCGGTGTTGGTGGTGGCAGTTGCGCCAGCAGCAGCTAACGTTAGAGGCTCTGGAGGAGGCGGCGGAGCTAGTGCTAATGCTAATGCACTAGAACTTGGAGCAGGAGGATCAACCAAAGAAAGCTCCCCATCAGACACAATTTCCAACACAGGCACAGCATTCTCTGTATTTGAAGTTTCTTCCGGGGACAACCGCTGTCTTTTTGCACTTTTATTAATCCACGCTAACATTTTAGAAATGCTCATTTGTGACGTGACTTGCTTTCCTTCTCTCGGGGGCGTGCCTGCTCTGTTCTATCACTCTACATAGCCACCCACTGGGTGGGAGTTGCACTGCATAAACACAACACACGTGCATCTAGGTATGTAAATTGTAAAGCATTAAAACATGGTTTTACTAACAGTTTTCAGTATGTTGTTACTTCGGCATTATTAGGGCCCGAGCACGAGAGTGCTAGGACCCAACGGCGTCCTAGCACGAAGTGCAAGGATACCTATTGTTATTCGTGGTATTATTAGGGCCCGAGCACGAAAGTGCTAGGACCCAACGGCGTCCTAGCACGAAGTGCAAGGATACCTATTGTTATTCGTGGTATTATTATTATTATTCCATATTTCAATGCTTATTTTCAGGCCTTTAGGATGCTGAGAAAGTTGTATAATTTTGCACATATTCCAGAATCGGTGAAAAATTTGATATTCTGGAGTCAATGTGTTCAAATTGTCCAACATGCTCTCTAGCGCCACCTATGGCCATTTCCGTTTTTGGAAAGATGTACAAAGTCGCACCGTAACTCCAAATGACCTGAAATTTTTCACACTTACTCGGGTGGACCTGCTCTACATATAATGTCCAAGTACCCGTAAGCTCCGCCTACTTTATTTTTTTTTAAATTAGCATAATTTGAAAAACAGTTAAATATTCACTTAAATTTCAAATTTTTGTTTTTCAACACCAAACTCAGTATACAGTATCGCCGGAGGGTCAGACACATTATCGTAGGAAATGAGCATGTTCAGTTGATAAATGTGGTCGTCATTACTCTAAATGTCTTCGCAAAAAGGCGGGTCTTAGATACAAATGCTCATAACTCATCAACAATGTACCAAAAAAAACACACATTTTGGTGGTAAGGTTCAGTCTGTATTGGGGAAGAAGCACAAAAAGTAATTTCCATTTTGGACTATAGGGGGCGCCAAAAACATGACAAATGTCTAACTCATGAACTGATGGACGAAATATTTTTCTTTTTTTGTAGACATACTCTGGGGATGAGTATGGACTTATATTCAAAGTGTCACAACGAATGACAAATGTGGGCGTGGCCTGTACTTTTTTTTTTATGACGATGAGCTAAAATGGTTTTCGTTACGCAAAAATTGGTACACGAGTCACAGCCCACGACCTTTTCCATAATGTAAAAAAAAAAACGTACATTTTCAAAAAAACTGCTCACTAGCGCCCCCTATTGTGTGGTAGTCGCATATAGTTTATCAGAACTTCACGAATGTTGGCATAGATATTCCTCATGGAATTGCGGACATATTTGTACATACATTCCATTAGCCCCGCCCCCCAAAAAGTCGGCCATTTTGAAATATGTGCGTTTTTTATGCATTTTAAGCACATTCGTGCCGATTCCTCCTAGGGGAATGATCGGAAAAATTCCAATCCAGGACACGTTCAGCCCCTATCCAATATGATACTTAATGGAGAAGAACATTTTTGATAGCTCAATCGTGGAGGTCGTAAGCTAACAGCGAATACACCATTGTTGACGATTTACATGTCGCAAATTACTCCAAATTACTCGGATATAGTTAATCCAATATTCACGAAACGCTGTATACATATTGCTATTAAGATTGCACACATATTTCAAATTGCCTTCCATTAGCCCCGCCCCCCAGAAAGTCGGCCATCTTTTAAAATGTGCGGTTTTCAGCCATTTTACGCACGTTCTTGCGAACTCCTCCTAGGGGAATGATCGGAAAAAATCCAATCCAGGACAAGTTCAGCCCATTTCCAATGTGATGCTAAATTGCGAAGGAATAGTCGATCGTTCAAACGACGACTTCGTAAGCGAACGGAGAACTTTCCATTTTTGACGATTTACATGTCCCAAATTACTCCAAATGACTCCAAACTACTCGCGTATACTTTTTCCAATATTCAGGAAACGCTGTATACATATTGCTATTATAATTGCACACATATTTCAAATTGCCTTCCATTAGCCCCGCCCCCCAGGAAGTCGGCCATTTAGAAAAATGTGCGTTTTTCATGCATTTTAAGCACATTCTTGCAAACTGCTCCTAGGGGAATGATCGGAAAAATTCAAATCCAGCACAAGTTCAGCCCCTATCCAATATGATGCTAAATTGAGAAGAACATTTTTTAAAGCTCAATCGTGGAGGTCGTAAGCTAACAGCGAATACACCATTTATTACGATTTACATGTCACAAATTACTCCAAATGACTCCAAACTACTCGCGTATACTTTTTCCAATATTCACGAAACGCTGTATACATATTGCTATTATGATTGCACACATATTTCAAATAGCCTTCCATTAGCCCCGCCCACCAGAAAGTCGAACATTTAGAAAAATGGCCGTTTTTCATGCATTTTAAGGACATTTCTGCAAACTCCTCATAGAGGAATGATCGGAACAATTCCAATCCAGGACAACTTCAGCGCATATCCAATGTCATGCTACTTTGAGAAGGAATAGTCCTTCGCTCAAACGGGGAGCTCGTAGGCTAACGGAGAATGTACCATTTTTGATCAATTATATGTCAGATAAGCTACTGAGGCCTGCCTGTTTGCCTGGCACATCAACTCTCACACACACACACACACACACACCTACTGTTAGTCCAACAACACCCTTTGCTGGCGGCATAGTCATTACAACAGACACCTATACACTCGCTAACCCTAACCCTAACCCTAACCCTAACCCTAACCCACACACACACACACACACACACACACACACACACACACACACACACACACACACACACACACACACACACTGTTAGTCCAACAACGCCCTTTGCTGGCAGCATATTCATTACAAAAGACACTCGCTAACCCTAACCCTAACCCTAACCCTAACCCTAATGTTTATTTGTAGATATCTCCTAAAGTCTACAAATAAAGTGTGACATGTAGGCCTGTTACATTTGTTATTGAGCGATATATATTATACACACTGTTCTGCTTTCTGCACTGACCTCAGCAGCTGTTCTCACTGTAACATCACCTAACATCCAGGGCACATGTGATTAGTGAGTAAACAAACGGTAAAGGGCAGAAAGTCTGATGCACATTTGATCATCTCAAATAACTTATAATCACAACGGGAACAGTTTGCAGAGCTGTACTTCGTTTGACAGAAGTCCAGACATGCGTCACGCCTCTTTTAAACATCACTGTTGGCTGAAATCGTCTCAGGAGAATACTTCAGTGTACCCTCGGTTATAGCTCCTCCAGAGACACTCCTCTCTCCTCTAAATCAGTGTATCCTCGGTTACGGCTCCTCCAGACAGCCTCCTCGATAATCGATCCTCGACGACCCTTTAGAGAAATTTGTTTTCCTTCGACATCCGTTTCCGGGTCGCTGCCGGAGCACCTGGGAGTCTGGGACGCGAAAATTAGAGAAATGACAAACGCCTCATTTCCCAGGACTCGCGCACGTCTGCTTGACGCCGGGACGACCTGCCGCCCTCCCCGACAGGCGCACGGACGCGAGGGCCCGCTCATCACTGCGCGCACAAGTGCGACCGCAGTTTTAATTATTATTATTCCATATTTCAATGCTTATTTTCAGGCCTTTAGGATGCTGAGAAAGTTGTATAATTTTGCACAGATTCCAGAATCGGTGAAAATTTGATATTCTGGAGTCAATGTGTTCAAATTGTCCAACATGCTCTCTAGCGCCACCTATGGCCATTTCCGTTTTTGGAAAGATGTACAAAGTTGCACCGTAACTCCAAATGACCTGAAATTTTTCACACTTACTCGGGTGGACCTGCTCTACATATAAGGTCCAAGTACCCGTAAGCTCCGCCTACTTTATTTTTTTTTTAAATTAGCATAATTTGAAAAACAGTTAAATATTCACTTAAATTTCAAATTTTGGTTTTTCAACACCAAACTCAGTATACAGTATCGCCGGAGGGTCAGACACATTATCGTAGGAAATGAGCATGTTCAGTTGATAAATGTGGTCGTCATTACTCTAAATGTCTTCGCAAAAAGGCGGGGCTTAGATAGAAATGCTCATAACTCATCAACAATGTACCAAAAAAACACACATTTTGGTGGTAAGGTTCAGTCTGTATTGGGGAAGAAGCACAAAAAGTAATTTCCATTTTGGACTATAGGGGGCGCCAAAAACATGACAAATGTCTAACTCATGAACTGATGGACGAAATATTTTTCTTTTTTTTGTAGACATACTCTGGGGATGAGTATGGACTTATATTTAAAGTGTCACAACGAATGACAAATGTGGGCGTGGCCTGTACTTTTTTTTTTATGACGATGAGCTAAAATGGTTTTCGTTACGCAAAAATTGGTACACGAGTCACAGCCCACGACCTTTTCCATAATGTACAAAAAAAACGTACATTTTCAAAAAACTGCTCACTAGCGCCCCCTATTGTGTGGTAGTCGCATATAGTTTCTCAGAACTTCACGAATGTTGGCACAGATATTCCTCATGGAATTGCGGACATATTTGTACATACATTCCATTAGCCCCGCCCCCCAAAAAGTCGGCCATTTTGAAATATGTGCGTTTTTTATGCATTTTAAGCACATTCGTGCGGATTCCTCCTAGGGGAATGATCGGAAAAATTCCAATCCAGGACACGTTCAGCCCCTATCCAATATGATACTTAATGGAGAAGAACATTTTTGATAGCTCAATCGTGGAGGTCGTAAGCTAACAGCGAATACACCATTGTTGACGATTTACATGTCGCAAATTACTCCAAATTACTCGGATATAGTTAATCCGATATTCACGAAACGCTGTATACATATTGCTATTATGATTGCACACATATTTCAAAATCTCTTCCATTAGCCCCGCCCCCCAGAAAGTCGGCCATCTTTTAAAATGTGCGGTTTTCAGCCATTTTACGCACGTTCTTGCGAACTCCTCCTAGGGGAATGATCGGAAAAAATCCAATCCAGGACAAGTTCAGCCCATTTCCAATGTCATGCTAAATTGCGAAGGAATAGTCGATCGCTCAAACGACGACTTCGTAAGCGAACGGAGAACTTTCCATTTTTTACGATTTACATGTCCCAAATTACTCCAAATACTCGCGTATACTTTTTCCAATATTCAGGAAACGCTGTATACATATTACTATTATGATTGCACACATATTTCAAATTGCCTTCCATTAGCCCCGCCCCCCAGAAAGTCGGCCATTTTGAAAAATGTGCGGTTTTCAGCCATTTTACGCACGTTCTTGCCAACTCCTCCTAGGGGAATGATCGGAAAAATTCCAATGCAGGACAGGTTTAGCCCCTATCCAATATGATACTTAATTGAGGAGCACATCTTTGAAAAATTACTCGTGGAGGTCGTAAGCTAACAGCGAATACACCATTTTTGACGATTTACATGTCACAAATTACTCCAAACTACTCGGATATAGTTATTCCGATATTCACGAAACGCTGTATACATATTGCTATTATGATTGCACACATATTTCAAATTGCCTTCCATTAGCCCCGCCCCCCAGGAAGTCGGCCATTTTGAGAAATGTGCATTTTTCATGCATTTTCAGCACATTCTTGCGAACTCCTCCTTGGGGAATGATCAGAAAAATTCCAATCCAGGACAACTTCAGCGCATATCCAATGTCATGCTACATTGAGAAGGAATAGTCTTTCGCTCAAACGGGGAGCTCGTAGGCTAACGGAGAATGTACCATTTTTGACCCATTATATGTCAGATAAGCTACTGAGCCCTGCCTGTCTGCCTGGCACATCAACTCTCACACACACACACACACACACACACACACACACACACCCTCGCTAACCCTAACCCTAACCCTAACCCTAATGTTTATTTGTAGATATCTCCTAAAGCCTACAGATAAAGTGTGACATGTAGGCCTGTTACATTTGTTATTGAGCGATATATATTATACACACTGTTCTGCTTTCTGCACTGCCCTCAGCAGCTGTTCTCACTGTAACATCACCTAACATCCAGGGGACATGTGATTAGTGAGTAAACAAACGGTAAAGGGCAGAAAGTCTGATGCACATTTGATCATCTCAAATAACTTATAATCACAACGGGAACAGTTTGCAGAGCTGTGCTTCATTTGACAGAAGTCCAGCCATGCGTCACGCCTCTTTTAAACATCACTGTTGGCTGAAATCGTCTCAGGAGAATACTTCAGTGTACCCTCGGTTATAGCTCCTCCAGAGACACTCCTCTCTCCTCTAAATCAGTGTATCCTCGGTTACGGCTCCTCCAGACAGCCTGACTCGATAATCGATCCTCGACGACCCTTTAGAGAAATGTGTTTTCCTTCGACATCCGTTTCCGGGTCGCTGCCGGAGCACCTGGGAGTCTGGGACGCGAAAATTAGAGAAATGACAAACGGCTCATTTCCCAGGACTCGCGCACGTCTGCTTGATGCCGGGACGACCTGCCGCCCTCCCCGACAGGCGCACGGACGCGAGGGCCCGCTCATCACTGCGCGCACAAGTGCGACCGCAGTTTTAATTATTATTATTATTTTGAAACGTGTATTACTATTAAATCACGGTCAAATAGGTTAATTTTGACATAGTCGTTTCCACCACAGTATTTACATGGAGAAGATAAGCCCCGCCCCCTCTCCAGCACGTTCTGTTTGAATGACAGGAGTAAACAGCTGACAGCCGCTGTGAAACTCCAGCGGTTAGAGCGATGAGAATGTCCGTTCGGCACCTCATGACGCATCTACTGAGTACCGGGCGGCTGTATATATATATATATGGATGTATAATAAGAACGGCGGGAGAGTGTTGAGTACTGGCACGGTGCATGAGTACCGGAGTACCGCCAGCATGCCGGTACTGAGCAAGAAGTGCCGGTACTCCATGGGTCAGAACCAGAAGTGCCGGTACTGCGTACCGGTGAGTACCGGCCCAATTCCAGCACTGACTTCACTGCTTGTTGCACCTGGTTAGAAGCTAAACTGCATTTCGTTGTCTCAGTACCTGTAATATGTAGGCTACAATAACAATAAAGTTGAATCTAATCTTGAGCAGGAACAAATGTATTTACTTAGTACATATCTGACATTAACGATTAAACACATGTGTGCATTCTTTATAAACAGGGCTGCACATAACTGGTGCGCATGCGCACCTCTGCCAAAAAAAGAGCACCGGGTCATTTGAAAAAAGGCGCATTTGCGTACCAACATTGAGAGAGAGAGAGGAGAGAGGGAGAGAGAGAAGAGAGAGAAGGGAGGAGAGAAAAGAGAGAAGAGAGGAGAGAGGAGAGAGGAGAGAGAGAAATATATTTGCGAGTTGCATATGAACTCAGGGCCGGCCTGTAGCACTGGCGTTATGTTCCCCGAGGGCGCCAGATCTGTGGAGGCGCTGCGCTGGCAGCTCTGGGAGGGAAAAAAACATTTTTGATCGTTGGGGCTCATCCTAATTTTCGGCCTTGATGTAACAATATTCATAATTGAAGAGTTTATCGCCGGCCACTAGAGGGCAGCGTCACTGCTGTCGCTGTCCGGGTATGCCGTGCTTTGACCCGGAAGTGCCGAGCGGCCATTTAGTTCACATGTTGTTCATTTCACTCCGCCTCGAGTTGAGACGTTCATCCACTCACTCATGTAAGACTGTTTCCACTATTGTTTGGTGTGTCTTTACTCTATGTAATTGAATATATGTGTATTGGTCATGACATGCATGTATGTAGTACTTTGTCAGCTTATCCTGCGGCATTGCTCTGTTTCAGGGTGTCGTCATCCTTGTCATTAAAGTACCGAAACTGACATTGAGGAGTGTGTTTCTTCATGACGACACCATGGTCGTTGTTGGATGCCCCGTCCCCGACTACGAGTTCGAATCCGAAGACTTGTCTGAAGCATTATTATATTGACGATTCATGGATTTAGCCACCAGCACGCAGCGCCTGTCATGGCCGCGCCAGCCCAGGCCCCAGCCCCTCACGGCCCGAGACTCGATCGGCCCAAAGTTGATGTGGGCGTGTCGATAGAGGAATGGAACGTGTTCATCCGCCGTTGGGACATATTCCGCACCGGCTCAGGCATAGGGGATGCCCAGGCCCCCTTCCAGCTGTTTCAATGCGCTGGGCCTGTACTTGGAGACAGCCTGTTGAAAGCCGCCCCCGACACCGCTTCCGGACCCTTGACACACTTAATCACCGTCATGCGTTCCCTAGCTGTCATCCCAGTCGCTACATGCGTCCTGCGCACCGAGCTACTTCAGTTCCGCGAGGAATGCGATTCCGTGCATTCGCTGCCAGAGTGCGGGGTAAAGCAGAGACATGCGCATATAATGCGGTATGCGAGTGTGGTAAGGACGTGGACTATACCGACCACATCATCCGTGATGTTCTGCTCAATGGCATTTATGACTCGGATATACGCCGCGAGACGCTGGGGACACCTGACGTCCTGGTTAAGCCAGTTAATGACGTAATTGCACTCATCGAGAACAGAGAGATGGCCCGTAACGCTCTCCCGTCGTCCTCCCTATCACCCATGTCGTCATTCCGGCGCCTGAAGACGACTCCACAGACGAGCCCCGCCCCGAGCCCTGCGGACGGGGCGAAACGTGTCTTGTGCCCGGAATGTAAGAGCGTCTTTAACGTCTTCACGGAGGGGCCTCGCGGGTGGAATCCTGCCGTTCCATGGTATATGTGAGCAGCTCGGTCCGGGCCATGTACCTCTCCTACGAGTCGTTGCTCAACCTCGGCTTCTTGCCCGTGAACTTCCCATCGGACGACGTTGCAGGGGGGCACAAGGACAGGCGTAGCCCTGACACGGCTGACACGCCAGACCAGCCCTTGTCCGTCAATGCGACAAGGTCAGCCAACGGCGGCTGCGTGGGGCCAGGTGACCCCCGGGACACCCAGTGCACATGTCCTCAGCGCACGGTCCCCCCGGTGCGCCCCGTAGCACTGCCGTTCCCTTGTAAGCCAGAGAACAATAACAGGATGAAAGATTGGCTACTCGGGAGATATGCCTCGTCGACGTTCAATACTTGCCCCCATCGAGCACTACCATGCATGGAGGGGCCACCTATCGAGATGCACGTGGACCCCGCAGCTACGCCTAGGGCATGTCACACCGCGGCTACAGTGACTCTACACTGGCAGCGGAGGGTCCACGATGACCTCCTGCGGGACGAAGCCCTTGGGGTCATTGAACGTGTGCCATACGGCGAGCCAGTGACGTGGTGCCATCGTATGGTAGTCACTCGGAAGCACGACGGTTCCCCACGCAGGACCGTGGACCTCTCCCCCTTAACAAGTTCTGCCAACGTGAGACCTTCGCCACTGAGTCCCCGTTCCACCTTGCACGCCGCGTCCCGAAGGGCACCTGGAAGACCGTCACGGACGCCTGGAACGGCTACCACAGTGTCCCCCTGCGTGAGTCGGATCGTCACCTCACTACCTTCATCACACCCTTCGGCCGTTGGCGCTACACCAGGGCACCACAGGGCTTCCTGTCATCAGGGGATGGCTACAACCGTCGGTTTGATGCCGTCCTCTCGGACTATGAACGCAAGGAACGTTGCGTGGATGACACCATCCACTATGACACCGACCTGGAGCAACACTGGTGGAGGACCATCGACTTCCTGACGCGTGTCAGCCGGTCGGGAATCGTGTTGAACTCAGACAAGTTTCAGTTCGCGGAGAGGTGCGTCGATTTTGCTGGCTTCAGGGTGTCGGAATCTACCATTGAACCGCTCCCGAAATACTTGGACGCCATCCGGGACTACCCCACCCCTGGCTCCACGACGGACATCAGGAGTTGGTTCGGCCTTGTCAACCAGGTGGCCAACTATGCCCAGTTGCGTGACACGATGGCTCCATTTAAGCCGTTCCTCAGCCCACGCTGTGTGTTCCTATGGTCCCCCGTTCTGGAGGAGGCCTTCCAGGCGTCCAAGCAAGCCATGATGGAGGCCATCCGCGAGGGCGTGGAGATCTATGACATGCAGAAGCGTACCTGCCTCCGCCCTGACTGGTCCATGCGTGGCATTGGCTACTTCCTGCTCCAGCAACATTGTCACTGTGCCTCGGGCATACCGGACTGCTGTCCAGGTGGATGGAGGATCACCCTTGCGGGTTCGCGTTTCCTGTCCCCTGCGGAGCAGCGCTATGCGGACGTCGAGGGAGAGGCCCTAGCTGTGGCCTGGGGTCTGGAACAGACGCGATACTTCACGCAGGGGTCCGACAACCTCGTCGTGGTCACCAACCATAAGCCGTTGGTGAAGATCTTTGGCGACCGTACGCTGGATGAGATAACAAACTCGCGTCTGTTTAGACTCAAGCAGCGCACCCTCCCATGGCGCTTTGACATTGTGCATCTGCCTGGCAAGAGCAACTATGCCGCTGATGCCACGTCGAGGCATCCTTCCCCCTCGGGCTCAGCGAACGGCCTCTCATTGGGGCTGCCGAGCGGGCCTGACGCCGTGGAGTCAGCACTCATGGCCTCCATCCGCGACGACGCACGGGAGCTCGGAGCCGTCTCTTGGCCCCTCCTCGCACGGGAGACAACTTCATACTGTTCATTCATAATCTGATTACAATTAAAAAATAATTATATCAACAGCCCCTAAACACAAACACACCTCTTTCATAAATAACACGCTTGTTCTGCAATAATATGTTTTATGTTTCCTGTAATTTTTGTTAGGGAAGGACATGCCTGAAAGACACGACATATTCTCCTTCTCTGAGGGTCAAGAAGAACATCCAAGAGGAACATTAAAAGCTGATGTTATGAGATTTTAAGACCAGTACAGGACATTCACCAAGAAACTACTTTTATTGTGAAAAAAAAGATCTGCACACCGAATATTTTTGTAGTCTATCAGGACCATCATTTGTTTGTGACGCTGCCTGCACCTCAGAGAAGGGGTGGTTATAGTCAGGCTTATAAAGTGTGGCGAAAAACATAGTCAGCTGATGGGATGCATCTATTTCCACATCTACACTCCATCAGCTGATTATTTCTAGTTGCCTCACTTTATGAGCTTCACATCACTTGTGCCTTGTACTGCAGAGTTTGCAACGTCACAAATAAATGGGGCCAATCTTCAGTCAGATGTGAATGTGTAATCTAACATTTTCAGTAAGAATAATGGACAAAAGGAGTGCAAATACAAATACAATTTATTGAAATGTGAACCAAAAGTTAATCAAACATGTTTTAAATAAAAAGCACATATGGACAGAAGGTGTAAACCTATTAAATGTATAAGTAAACACATTTAGTCAAATAAAGTGACAGACTAGGCCTGTGCAGTTGGTATCAGCTATGCCCAGCATGGGCTCCTCCATCAGGCCTGGTCCTCCTCGCTGAGGAAAGACCCCCAGTCCTCTCCAAACCAACAGACAGGACGTCCATCACACGGAGGTTTCTCCCTGAAGTCTCTGCTGCTCTCTGGACACCATGCTGTCTCAATCCGTCCACACTGAATATGAGAGGGGGAAAATGAAAATAATAAATGCTTTAGACAATAAGAAATATAAAGTTGACTGTTGAGTTGCTCAGTTTTTTTAGATTGTCAATACTATTACTGTATAACTAATATCTCAGGTTAAGAGGCACCTTCAAATAAAGATGGGTCTTTAAATACATGTTGTCTTTTGAATTGTTTGTCTAAAGTCAAGGATCTAGAACTGGTACTTGTAGTTTTAATGATACAGTCTGGTTATTATGCTGTTTGGAGGAGGCATCACAGGTAAGAGCACTAACTAGCTTCCATCACATGTACCTTAGCTTGACTTAAATGTATTAAACGTATAGTTCAGTGATGGCAAAATATAAATAACTAATGTCATGCAAACATATTAATATTTGCTTGATTCCAGAGTTGAATTTAGCACAATTGCATACAAACGTTAAGGGATTTTAAGATTCTGAAGTCTTCGTTCTAAATAGAAAATAGCATGGATAATTTACAAAGGCTTTAAAAACACAGCAGGAGCCCAAGACAATTATAAAACTTGTCATTATTTCAGTACAGTTCAATTGGTTTTATTTTCATAAACGATTATCAACCGTTAGTGCCAAAGCAGTAGGCTATAATATATTAATTACTGCTGTAGACTGCAACCACTACTTGTTTAGCTAGCATAAACTCAACAAAGCTAGCGTTAGCTGGCTGACTGACGTTATTTTGCCGCTAAACTGCACGATATAAAACGGTGGTCTTCAAAGCGGATTTAATCCTCAATCACAATAATAATATTCAAAGTAATACTGGGCAAGTAATGGGCAACATTTACCGTTGATTGATGCGCCATGTCAGCGGACTGGTAGCGACACGAACCGTTAGCCCCGCAGTCATCCGGTTCGACGTGACTGACCCGAGCCTCGTTGTTCTGATAGCTCCGCCCCTTCGCTCCAACCCCCCTCCCTCCCCCCACATCTACAGGTGAAAATTACTTTTGCAACACATTTATCACAAGAAGTGTAGCAAAAGTCAAGACCGCAGATTCGTCGATTTATACCGCCACAGAGCAGATTCGTCAAGTTGTAATGACTGATTTGAGAGGTTGTAATAAATAAAGTTGCAGTTGTAATGGAAAATATATTTTAAAAATATGTATTTTTCTGCAAGTGAACATTTCATCACTAAGTTCATTTTTTTCTACAAGCTACAAAACTTTTTTTTTCTTCTGTGACTTCAAATTTGGTTCACAGTTACGTGGATATTTAATACAAGTGTACATTTGGTTCACAGTTACGTGGATATGTTGTAAGTGTAAATGTATGCACACAAGTTCAGATTTTTTTTCTGCAAGTGCTCACATCAGGTTTTACACACTCTCGCATTTTGCACCATATCTACCTTCATACCAAGCAACATCTCCAGGTGCTCCTTTGAGAACCAGGGCAAAAAAGTCATGTGCACCCCTGTTTATAAATGCAAACCGAGTCAAGCCGACTCCGGAGGTGGCGGTATGCACCTTAAAGTTGTTTGCAATCCGCCAAAAAACCGAGAGAAGAAGTAGAAGAAGACGAAGCCGACTCCGAGCTGTCCGACTTCAGGCAAGCTTTTTGAGACCTCCCCCGGCTGCGATCGGCTATTCTCGTCTACTTTCGAGGCGAGCCGCAACGCGTCTCAAACAAGCCTAATATTTTAGAAACGGCTTTCATCGCGTCGCGATGTTTACAGTGAAAACAGCTGTGAGGTCCGTGCAGAAAGCAGAGCAGTGTACAATATATATCACTCAGTATAACAGGCCTACATTACTCTCTTTATTTGCTTTAGTTTAGTAGATATATACAAACAAAGAGTCGATATTTTTCTAAGACCATTTAGTGCTTCACATAATAAAATACACAACGGCTGTAGCCTGATTATGCTTTAGGAGCTGTAAGTGGGTGTGGTAGGCAGGGGCGGACTGGCGGGAAAAAGTGGCCCGGGAATTAATTGACAGACAGGCCCACTTAATGCGCGGCATGTATCGGCCGGCCGGCGAAGAAAGTATGTTACTTAACAAAAAATCCTATGCATTTAATTTAATTTTGGACCATTATTCATATAGTAATCACATTACCTGAGCCCTTGAGTTGCCTAGAGCAAAAATAGTTACAGCATATATTTAGTGATTTTAATATTAACAGATCATAGATGCAATAACATTTGGACCCAATTTGCCTGACTTGACGCATGGAATAAAACATGGTCGTAGGAAGCATCCTCAATGTGGGTGAGACAATTTAAGAGGGGGTGTGGGCAGGTGGTGGACCTCACCTCCTCTAGGGGGGTCCGGGGGCATGCTCCCCCGGGAAGAGATTTTTTAAATGTTGAAGTTAAATGCATCAATCTGGTGCACTTTGAGAGCAAAATTAAGGACTAAATCTATGGCAGTCAGTAGGGGCTTGGACTGTGAGCCGTATACAAGGGTCGCCGGTTCAAGTCCCCGACCAGACCTACATTTGGAGTGTGGACTTCTACTTGGAGGGGTCCCAGTTCACCTCCTGCCCTGCCGTGGTGCCCTTGAGCAAGGCACCGGACATCCCCCTTCTCCCCCTCACATCCCATTGCGCCCCGGGCGGCTGTAACAATAGCTGCCCACTGCTCCTAGTACTAGACTCCTGGTACTAGGGGATGGGTTAAAGCAGAGAACACATTTCACTGTGTGTGCTGTGTGCTCTGCATGTGTGACTATTAAAGAGGGGTTCATCCCTCAATTCTTCTTCTTCTTAGGTGGGCGGAGGAGGGAGGAGGAGGATGAGGAGGGAGGCTGAGGAGTAGGAGAGGAGGTGCGGAGGTGAGGAGGAGGAGGAGGAGGAGGAGGAGGATGGGTAGGATTAGTAGGATGAGTTAGGAGGATGGGATTCGTATGTCTTATGATTTCTTCTTCTTCTTATTCTTCGTCTCTTCTTCGTCTTCTTCTTCTTCTTCGGCTATTCTTCTTCTTCTTCTTCTTATTCTTCGTCTTCTTCTTCTTCTTCTTCTTCTTCTTCTTCTTCTTCAACACCCATATAAAACAGAACTGTAAACAGATTTACTTTTTCTTTCAACATGTATTTGAACAGCAAGTGGAGGCAAAAGTGACTGCACCCAAAACAATAAACCTGCTAGCTAACTAGCCTAAACTCAGTAACAGAATGTGGGCAACACGCTCTTCTCCACAGCCGCGTAACCTCTGAGTCAGACGTCACTTCCCCCTTTTCCACGCTACGGGTACAGCCAGGGGCGGACTGGGACTAAAATTCAGCCCTGGAATATGACCCAGTCCGGCCACATGTCATGTCAACAGGGGGGGGTGGTGGTGGAGATCAGAGATCAGATAAAATAATACAGTACTATTAGTTATTATAAATCAGCTGTTTATTATGCGGTTCAACGGATAATTCTCCCCTAAAGAGAATAGGGAGGACACTCCTCAGATGTCTTAACACATGGGACATCATATAACAGTACACACACACAAATCAGCTGTTTATTAGGCTGCAGTTTAAGGGATAATTCTCACCTAAAAGAAATAAACAAGATTGTCTGAGGCGGTTTGTAAACCTAATGTTGGGGAATCAGCAGTTTCTTTAGTAAGTTGCTTTTTTCTGCAACTCTGTCGATGACCAAGTCATTGTCGAGGGACATGAGGATGTCTTTTTCTGTTGACATAAGCATGAATGCTTCCAGGTGTTCTTGTGACTGTGTGCTCCTTATTCGGCTTTTGATGTGCTTGAGTACAGAGAAACTTCTCTCACAAGCTACCTGTGTCACAGGCAGAGTGAGAAGAAACTTGTATCCTAAACCAAGGAGCTGATAGGCATCTGTGAAGAGATTGTAGCGTTTCAGAAGTTGGTAGCAACATATTGAGCATTCTTTACAAGAGTTGCACTGTTTGTTTAAAACCTCTGTCTCTTCTTCCTCACAACCAGAGCAAATTCGTACTCTGTACTCTTCAAGTGCAGACATTTTAAGCCGTGGCCACTGGGCTGCCAGACACTTCAACTCAGACTGCAAATTTGCAGCAGTTGCCCTGCTGTCAAACCTAAGCAAGCATTTGCTTAGATCTTGAAATGTAGAGTCAGGCAGAGCTTCTGCTGAACACACTTGGGGAAAGTTTCTTGGATCAAGGACAGCCAAGTCAGCATACAGAGTGCCGTGGGTCATGAAGCATCGTTTGATACTGTCTGTGACAGTATCCAGGACCTGGTTATGGACCTCTACTTCATAAGCCCTGTTTGCATCTGTCAATCTCTCATCACTTGCCATTTCGCCAGCCATCATCTTCCTTTTCCTGTTCCTCTTCAGTGGAAGTGTTGTTTCCAACTCAAGCTCACAGTCCTCTTCTGCCTCCAGTTTTGCATTTGCCCACTCAACAAAAGTATCAGCAGCTGTCTTCACTGTCATGAAATCTCTTGTCATGTTCATCAGTGCATGTTGAGTGTCCTGAACCATCCTGTGAGCAGAGAGGATATCTAGTCCACATGTCTGCAAGTATTTTGAAAGAGGTGTTGTCACTTCAAAAATCCGAAGGAAAAGCTGGGCAGTCAACACTGTCTCGTACCTCAGGAGCGCCTCTAGGAATCCTCTTGCTCTGACACGCACTGCAGTTTTCAAATTGGCCTGACTTTGAAATTCACTTAGTGTCATGAAGACATCAATGTACAGAGACTGGTCTGGCTTTCCAAATGAGCCAAAGATCTTCTTCAAGGCTACATCTTTAGCCCACCACCGTGTCTCTCCAATTGGGGAGAGGCGTCTGTGTCGAGTGTCCTGGCTTTTATGCTCCCACACATTCATTCTTTTGTATGACTCGCGAATGAACACAGCAATGTCATTCATGAGGGAGAAAAGGGACCCACTAGCTATGGACACTTCAGTTGTATCAGACAGAACGAGGTTTAGCACATGTGCATAGCACCAAACATGTACATGGTTTGGGACTTTGGATGACAGGAGTGCGGAGAAGCCTCGATATTGACCCTGCATGTTGGATGCACCATCTGTAGCATTACTGATGCAGTTGCTGATATCCAAATCAAAACGATCCATTACATCTGTCAGCATCTGGACAAAATATTGTCCAGTGGATGCTTCACATTTGACCACTGCAAGAAGCCTTTCCTGGACAGTGTCTGTGACGTATCTCAGAATCACAGAACACTGCTCATGGGACGTAATGTCCTGGGTTGTATCTATTTGTACAGAAAACATACCGCTTTCAGCAACCTCTTTTGCAATGGTCTCCTGAATTAGCCTCTGCACTGTGGAAATGACGTTGTTTACAGTTGTTTTGGATAGGAATGTTACAGCAGAACCCCGACCTTTAGCCTGTGAGTGTGACTGGTGCATCTTCTTACTTTTTTCTGTGCACTCAGTGATATGTTCTTTCAGACACACATCATATTTTCCAAGAAGAATGATGAGCTCTAGAAAATTCCCATGGTCAATGTTGTCATCATCTAGAGTGTATGCTGCCTCATATTCCTTCCCTCTGTAGCCAAGTCCTCTCTTTCCTATGAACTTTACTACATCTACCACACGTTCCAACACCTGCCGTTTCTTCTTCACTTGATCTCTGTGGGCCACTACTTGTGATCCATGTAGTAGGCTGGCTATGTCTGATTTGGATGCCCTCAAAAAGTAGGCCTCCGCACACATTCTATGCATGATGGTCCTTTCGTGTTCCTCTACTCTCTGACTGATATGGTTCCAGTCCTGCATGCCACTTACAAAGGGATTGTTTTCAGATGGCTTGGCAAATGCTAAACATACTCCACAATACAATGTGTGGTTCTCTTCACAGTATGTGAGCCATTTTCTATCTGTGCCGTTCATGCGTTTAAACAGTCTTTGTACTGTCAAATATTTTGTTTTGGTCTGAGGGTGATAGGAAAAAAAACTATTGAGACTGTGATTGTCGGAATTTGGGCGTTGGAAATACCTCAGGCTTGAGCTGCCGTGTGAGTGGCTGTCATCCTCAGTCCTTGTTCCATCCTCAACCTATAGACAATTATAAATTAATGATAAAAATAATGTTAATTATTTTTATAATACTATAGGCTACTACTTGAATTAATACTTAAATGTTGACAAGTAATACACTTTTGTTTAATCTATACTTTTTTTTAATATAGTCTATTACACCTACTCTCAGTTGTATTTATTTTATTGCTTGCATGAGCAACACACCACACACTAACTGGAAACACTTGGTTGAATATACTTGTCTTCTCTATAGTACTTACCACCTCTTGCTCTTGCCCTGCACTTGCATGTGCCAGTTGAGCTGGTTCTTCCACCAGCTCAACTCTCTGTCCCTCATGAACGCAGGAGGCTGGCTGTATATATGAAATCGCGCCCTCATCATTCTCTTCATCATGCACTTGTTCTAAGCTGCTGCTGGTGATGATAGTGCTTGTAGTTGTAGCAGCGGCGCTGCTGCCAAAAAGGTCTGTCAATTTGCGACATTCATTAGCATTACCTGCGAGTGACTTCACCTTTTTTTCTCTTGCCTTCTCGGCCCCACCTTTTTCTTTTCTTTTTCTTTTATTTGTATCCATTTTTTGTCATTCTCCCTGTCTGCCGCGGCGTCTGTGTGGCCGGTCTTTTTTCTTCTTCGTGTGTGATTTTTTGACAGATAAGAAACACACAACTGCATTAGCGGCCGCTGTCGCCCTCTGTCGGCCGGAAGCGCAACTTAAATTATGACGTTAAACAAAAAAAATTAAAGGGCCGGCCGTCAACGGCCCTTGTCCACCGGCCGTTCTGTGGTTTTCCAGATTCTATAGATGGCCAGTCCGCCCTGGTACAGCCATACAGCCACTCCCCCTGAACCCCGTTTCCCTAAACCCCCCTCCCCTCCCCTATGCAAGCCCCTCCCTCTGAACCCAGGGCTCGCTACAATACTGTATACTGTATACACAAACTATACAAAAACGTCTTTACGCTATGGAGCTTGTTTATCCATCTGTAAGCAACTGCAAGCTAGGTCTCTCAGTCACTCACTCCTGATTGTTCACTGCGCAGTGACAGCTGCTAGGGCCTGATGTGTGAAAGTGAAACTATCTGATAGAACATAGGTAGCCTATCAAAACGGCCCAGCCCAGCCCAGCCCAGCCCAGTGGGCCACCCACACCCCACTGGGCTGGGCTGGGCCGGAACACTTACAAATGTGGGCCGGTAGGATTTAGGCAACAAAAATAAAGGAATTTTATTTGAACATTTTTTTTTTTTTAAATGTGGCCCTCCGGCCCACGCACAGCACCGGCCCACCGGGGAAACTCCCGGTATTCCCAATGGCCCTGGTGGTAGGCCTACAGCAGGGGTGCACAACCTTTTTTGAACCGAGAGCTACTTTTAAAGTTGCTAGTCTGCCGAGATCTACCAGTCCAAATAGAGAGGCGTAGCCATTACTGACAGCCTACTACCAGGTAAATACACACTTCTACTTGTATAAAACTGACCTTTGTACGATGAATACTTCATAAAACACTGCAGATCCTTTATCTTACCTCTTTCTAATCTACACACATACAAGTATTGAACTGAAGTTACACAACAGTGTTGTTATAAGTGGGTAATGTATTCAAGAAACATTGAACAGTGCTGCCACATATGACACAGGAAAAAAAGAAAAGACTCTGAACCCTTTCTTTGCCATTATATAAAAATAGTGTTGCTACAAAAGTATAAATGAGGCTTACCAATAAGACAACTCAGATCTGAAGCTACACAGGAATCTGCTGCAACAGTGCAATACAAAAGACAACATTAATAGAATCAAACCCTTTTTTGTTGCATTTTAGTAGATTATAAAAATAAATGGCTTTAAAATAGGATGCAAGCAACACTAGTTTCTTAACCTGAATTGATAATAGACTATAATCAATTTAAGTTTGCATTCTTATACCATTTTGTACAATAATTATAATGAATAAGTTCAAACAAACTCAAATTTACAGCTGATTAATAACGGTATCTAACTTGAGTTTTTATCATATCAAAAACCTGTTGAAATGCTTCTGTTATTTTTATTACGCATCGGCAGCCTTCAGGAATGCTTCTTTCACAACTTCGCCGTCTTTGAAAGACTTCATGTTTCGCAAGAACGTGACTGACACGATAAGATGCTATGGTAGCAGCCTTGCTCTTGTTGTTGGGCCTGGTGAAAATGGACTGCTGTGCATTTAGCTCTCCTTTCAGGCCCCTCCCCTTTTGGAGCGTAGGGCAGAATTAGGAGGGAATTCCGTCTCGTAGCGTTGGTGCACTGTTTTGAAATGCCGCTCCAAAATGACCCTTCTTCGATAAAGCCACTCTCGTATTGCAGATGAGACAGATGCACTTTGAATTGGAATAGATACAAAAATAATCATCCTCCCACTCGGAGTGAAAATTATATATGTTTTGCTTCTGCCATAATTGCGGTCTTGTGTGTGTGCGGACTGTCACTCCTGTTGACACGGACAACGTTAGCGAACTAGTGCACTGCCCACTGCCCACCAGCCACGCCCCGACACATGGGCTCACGCCAGCCAATCACAAAGCTTTGATGCGTTCAAGTGCATTATTCTGGCACAGGAAGATTATGTTACAGGACATTAATGATAAAACAGAATATTGTTGTTCTATTTTTAGACACATCTCGCGATCGACTGGGAATCTCCCCGCGATCGACCGGTCGATCGCGATCGACTGGTTGGGCACCCCTGGCCTACAGGTTTGGTGTCCTCTGCTTACTTTTAATACTTGTAAATACAACGTTTGGCCCGTAATTTCAATTCCCCATTTCAGCGACCAGAGAGAGGGGGGGATATATCCAGTCTCTGATTGTGTTACGTTATTATGAGAGTGCTCTCATACTTTAAATTGTATATATTTATATAAATATATTTGTGTGTGTGTAATAGATTGTTTTTGTAACATTGACAGTATTTGAACTGTTACCTTTGATCTTTGTTAATGTAGTTTAATTGTAGGATGTTTGGAAAGGATGAGAAGGTATTCTGTCTGCGCTTGTTTGTGTTTGTTTTGGAGACGTGTGATCTGTTAAACTGTGATCGACTAGATGGCCTTGATCTGGGAGACGGAGATCGATTGCTCTTGTCTCCGCCCACATATCTGGGGTGTTTCGCGGGTACTTTCCTCACTCGAGTAAAGTACCGGAGAATGAAACCTAACTTTGACTCTTGTCAAAATTCTTCCCTTTTATCAGGTATGTAGATAGTACAAAATCATAACAAATTGGGCCAAACTATAATAACATGTGTAAGGAGTGTTTTAAAGCGGTTGTGTGAAATATTGAGTGTGTTATTATTACGTTTTATCAGCTTGGGCTGATGTGTGTGATAGCCGAGAATGTGTGTAGTAACGTCTACATGGTTACATGAACAAACACATTTGCCGCCATCTTGTGTATTGTGTATGCACACAATTATATGTAATATGTTGTCAATTATATAATCTTTTCAATGATATTGTTGTAATTAAGAAGTTTCATGATTGAAATACAGTGTTAATAGCCAAGTTGTATGTGCTATTGAAAGGTGTTGCATTTGTTGACTGACTCTAGTAAAGTACCGGAGAATTAAACCTAACTTTGACTCTTGTCAAAATTCTTCCCTTTTATCAGGGGCGTAACATTTGGGGGCTTGTCCCGGGCGAATGTGACGAGGGCCAGCTGTTCCAGATAGATGTCCCCGATCATCATTCAACCCATCTTCACTACAACTAGGGTGGACGACGACGTGTGGTGGTTCAATAGCTACGGAGAGGGACTTGTATACAATCTGAGGTCAACGGGTGCCAGGAGAGTTACGCTGTCTCATCTGCAAAGTGAAGGTTCTACATTACACTGACAATGTCCACAGGAAAAGAGATTGAAATGGACTCCTCAGCGCTAGAAGACTTGAAGCTAGAAGTTGGTGGTAAACTGTACACACTGACAAGGGATGATTTGATTGAAGTGTGTGATTTCCTAACTATTGCTGGGTCAACTTTTGAGTATGTATCAGGTAAAAGCCGTTCGTCTCTCATCTCACATGTTAGAATGCACTTAGAGAGAGAAGAACTAAGTGAACTTGAGGATCAGGGTATGGCAGAGCTACTTGTTCTAAAAGATACAATTGTTGAGTTACAACAGGCTGCTTTATTAAGAGAAGATAACAGAGGAAAAGAGCAGAGTTCAGGTGACAAACAGACAGACGTGGTGCAGGAACATGTCATACAGCCGTCAGAAAGAGAAAGTTTGCTTAAAGAGATAGAGAAACAGTCAGCTTTAGCGTTTTCACTACAGGCAAAACCAGACCGGACCGGTGGGGCCCAAAGGTTAGTGAGTGGGGAAGGTAATACTATCAAACAAGACAATGTGACTGTCTAACAGACCCCCCAACCACGTGTCTCATTACAGTGGAGCAGAGAATTCAAAATATCAGGCCAGATTGGTGAGCCAGGTCAAAAAGACAAACTTACATTCTCTAGTCTAGCACATCAAATTGAGCAAGGCATGAGCAAGGGATTTCCTGAAATAGAAATAGTGGATGCAGTGATAAGGGCAATAGCACCAGGCCTACAACTACGCAGCTACTTGGAGGGAAAAATCAACCTGACTTTACCTACCTTGAGGAGGATACTCAGGTCCCATTACCAAGAAAAAGGAGCAACAGAACTGTACAAACAACTGACCTCAGAGGTCCAAAGTAACAAGGAGACTCCACAAAACTTCCTGATCCGTGCTCTGGATTTAAGACAGAAAATTCTGTTCGCTTCACAGGAGGCAGAATCTGGTCTAAGATATGATCCTGTCCTCGTACAGAGTATGTTTTTCCACACTGTTCTCACAGGCCTGCAAAATGACAACATTAGAAGTGATCTTCAGCCGTATTTGCAACAGACAACATCAAGTGATGAGCTGCTCCTCGAAAAAGTTAACATTGCTTGTGCCAACAAAGCAGAGAGACAAAATAAAAATAAACTACTTACCCAGCAGCGGCCAACCGCAGTGCACTCAGCTCAATCCAGCGAGACAACTGCAGAGAAAAAGGAAAAAAATACTAATCTAGACCAAAACAGCAGATTTCAGCCTGATGTTCTGAATGAACTGAAAGAAATGCAGTCTGATATGGCATTACTGAAAAACATAGGCGCTGAAGTTGCACAAATCAGAGAATCAATGCGACAGCCTAACCAAGCACAGCCACAGTATTTCACCTCACCTATACCACAAGAATGCATCCCCCCTCCTCAGTTCCAGTATCCACAGCAAAACCGCTGGCCACCCCCAGGACCAGGGCAGAGAGGAGAGACAGCTCAATACCAAAGAGGGTTCGCACCACAACACAACTTCTCCGGGCCAAGTCGTGCACGCTTAAGAAAACGTTTTGGCTGCAAGCAAAATGGAAGTGAGTATTGCACCCATTGCTACAGGTGTGGTAGTAGTGAACATTTTCTCGCAGGTTGCAGGCTGAGAGGAAACGGACCAGACAGAGAGGTCCCTTTAAACGAAACAGGGTTACCCCCACGGGACAGGGAGTAACCAACAACAGTGTAATGTCCCAACAGCATTGCTCATACTGTGGTGTCCCTGAAAACGAACAGAAATTCAGAAAATGTGCATCGTGTAAAGAAGACAATTACTGCTCTAAAACCTGTCAAACTGAACATTGGCCAAAACATTACGAAAAATGCAAGCAGCCCCCTCACGCGCATGTTAAGGCGAGACACCCCAGGTGAATAGGGTAATTTTTTAACTTAAAGGTATCAGCTAGAAATTTCTCCAGTTAATTACTTACAATAAGGCAATTGTCTTTTGTATTACAAGTTTTCTGAAATAGCATGTTTAAATATGCAAATTATCCATTATCTCATTAAATATGCACATATTTTAACACATTTCAGGAATCGAAATCTGAACTTTGGATATAGCCAGATTCAAAATTCTTGTTTCATTTTGTAGTCATATTAGTATCTAAGGCTTTTACTGAAGGGATATTGGATATCTCTTTTTATCACTCCATAAATCAGAAAATACTGTCAACAGCCCTAAAATATCCATTTTCGCCATGTTTTTAGGTATACAATGTTGTATAATTCAGGCTATGAATTATATATGAACAAACCCTTCTGTAAAAGCCTTCATAATATTGATAGGAATATAACTGGAAGGTTTGGTGTATGTACGTGCTACTGAAGTTGAAATTTCGAACTCAGAGTAGGAGAAAAAACTCATTTTGAGAAAACGACCTTTAAAGATAGCAGTGAGGCGCTAGCTAAACCTTCCTGTTCTTTGGATGATACAGCATCGACGCACTCCGTGAAGGTATTTCATGTTCAGGGTCATTTTTTTTTTTTATATCCTTGCTTCGTGCAAGTGACAATTGTTGTCGTCTTCTCTGTGAATGTTTTTTTCGCCGTTCTTTTGGCATTTTGAGATTTCAATTTCTAGCTGAAAGCTAACCAGGAAGTGTTTTAGCACACCACGTGACGCATCTGAACGAATCACGTTGTCAGAAATTGACACCAGCCAATGAGATTTCGTTTCTTGGTTTAAGACCCCTTTGTGCTTTCACGATTGGTTGCTGATACAAAGGAAATGACCATATTTGGATCCGATGAGATTGTGCAGGAGAGACGGAGCTTTCCAGCGATACCTCTGTTGACATGGTGCACACAGCGGTCGCGGTACTTTATGTTACGTTAGAATGCTAACTTTTGGTGAATTTAGGAGAAATCTACAGACGCAAATAGACAAACTATAGTAAAATAAACACTTAAATGTGTATTTTGTACGTTTTCCTTCCAAAAGCCTGAAAGAAAACATGTTATGGAATCAAAATAGCACAAAATCTCAAAATTGACCAGAACTTGAAAAACGATGTTTTTGCCTGCCGTGTCTCGCCTTAATCAGTGCTCTCAACCAAGTGCAAGCACAGCCCACACCAGAAAAGAGGACAGCCATTCTCGTCTTGTGGCGTTGGTAGGAAAAAGGTGTATAGTCAGGGGTGCACATAACTTTTTTGCCCTGGTTCTCAAAGGAGCACCTGGAGATGTTGCTTGGTGCTCATCCTTAAAATTAAATAAACCGTAACTTTTGAGGGGGTCTTGACTTTATTTGCCAGACACACGGCACTGAACACACATGCAGAGGTGCACACAGAACACACATGCAGAGGTGAACACAAGACAACATTTGCACGACCAGTAATCCTACAAGCTGTCATCACTACCCTCCTGACTGTTCTCCTCACTGTCTTCCTCTCTGTCAGACATGGTAGCTGATGATGTAGGCCTACTACTTTCTCTCTGTTTGAGTCTGCGATTAGCTGCTTGCATCCACAAGTCAACAGCTGGGTTTGGGTCGAAAGTCTCTGTTGTCATCTTAGACAAGTGGATGTAATCAAATAAGTATGTGAACATAACCAATAGCCTACCATAGCCAATAACAAATTAATGTAACTTATTTTATTTGTGTTGTTCATTCATATCTTATTTTACCTTAACATTTATTTATTTATGCATTTTTTTTTTATCTCCAGTTTTAAAGGATATTTTTGGTTACTGTCCTATAGTATACATTGGAATGATTTAAAACCTGTTTATCCCAATAATTATAAAGGAGTGCCTTGGAAATATGTGTTTACATAAATTGTGACCAAACCGTTTGAACTTAGACTAAGAGTCCTTTACCTCACTGAGCTGTAGTTAACTTATCAGCCTCTCAGTCTGACTGGAGAGGACTCTCCCTCCACATTATTGTAGAAACATCTTCTTCTTATCTCCGTTAGAGCAGCTAGCACGGCACCAGATTATAATAACAACAGCGCTGGTACCACCCTCCCTCCCTCGCTCACTCGCATTTTGTCTGTGAGCTGCGGGCGCCAGATAAGCCTACATCCCCCATTTTCATCACTTACAGCGCCCATCGTACAGGGCAAATTAAAGGTGGAACCAGGGTGAAAAGGGTGTTACATTTACTTAATTGTGAATATTGTTACATCAAGGCCGAAAATTAGGATGAGCCCCAACGGTCAAAATGTTTTTTTCCCTCCCAGAACTGCAAGCGCAGCACCTCCCCAGATCTGGCGCCCTAGGCCCTGAGTTCATATCATGGTTCATATGCAACTCGCAAATATCTTTCTCTCTCTCTCTTCTCTCTCTCTCTCATCTCTCCTCTCTCCTCTATTTTCTCTTTTCTCTTTTCTCTTATCTCTCTCCCTCTCAATGTTGGTACGCAAATGCGCTTTGTTTCAAATAACCCGGTGCTCTTTTTTTGGCGGAGGTGCGCATGCGCACCTGCGCACCAGTTATGTGCAGCCCTGTGTATAGTTGAGTGCTACATCCAAGACCGTAAAATTAAAGCATTGTGGGATACAGGCTCCCAAGTCTGCATTGTTGATGAAAAATGGAAAAAGAGACATTTGCCACATGAGAAGCTAAGAGATGTTTCAGAGTTACTGGATGCACCGGATAATTTGAATATCACTGCTGCTAACGGAGAGAGCATGCCTTACAAGGGCTACATTGAGGTAACTTTTGGATTAGCTGCAGAAGGAGCTGATCCCAAAGAACTTATTGTCCCCATGCTAGTGGTGAAAGGCAGATCTCTCTCACAGCCTATTCTAGGCTACAATGTCATTGAGCGAATAGTGAAAACCAGCACTTCAGAACAAATTGATGTTAGAAGAAGAGAGCAGTTGCATGAGACTTTAACAACAGCTATTCCCAGTCTTGAGAAGAAGAATGTCACAGCCTTCATTGACCTAGTGACTACAGAACAGTCATGTGACTATATGGTAAAAACCACAAAAGGGAAAGTCATGGTTCCTAAACACTCTTCTGTTCAAATTGACTGTAAAGTACAGACACTGAAGAAAGACACTACCCTCATTTTCGAGCCTGACATAAATCCTCAGTGGGCTGAAGGCCTTGAGTTTTGTGATACATTGGTGATGCTTAAAAGTGGTGCTTCACCTTACATTATTCTCGATGTGCAAAATCCCACCGATCACGATATTGAGTTGGCAGGAAGAACTGTTGTGGGCAGAGTGCAGCAAGTCCAGGCTGTGTATCCAACTACAGTGTTAGAGAAACCAAATCAGCATCCTCCAGTGTCAGTCAATCAAGTGAATGCAAAGAGTGAACATGATGCTGACATTCCATGGAATCCACCAATTAACCTGAGTCATCTAAGTGAAACCGAGAAAGTAATGGTGCAAGATATGCTTCGTGAGGAATGTTCATCTTTTTCGAAGTCAGATGATGATATTGGATGTATTGAGAAGCTGAAGTTGAGCATATCACTTACAGACACAGATCCTGTAGCACGAACGTACGTGTCTGTGCCAAAGCCACTATATAAGGAGATGAAAGACTATCTACATAACCGTATTGCACAAGGATGGGTAAAGAAATCCAGCTCACCATATGCCTCACCTGTTGTCTGTGTAAGAAAAAAAGATGGCAGCTTACGTCTTTGCATAGATTACAGAGAGTTAAACAAAAAAGACACACCCTGACAGACAACCGATACCCCGAGTGCAGGACATCCTTGACAGTCTTGGCGGTCATACTTGGTTTTCATTGTTAGACCAAGGGAAGGCCTACCATCAGGGTTTTATAGATGAAGACAGCAGACCTTTAACTGCATTTGTGACGCCGTGGGGCCTGTATGAATGGATAAGAATTCCATTTGGGCTGATGAATGCACCAGCAGCCTTTCAACGGTGCATGGAAGAGTGTTTAGAAGAAGTGCGAGACAACATCTGCATCCCCTATTTGGATGACACACTTGTGTACAGTCAATCGTTTGAGGACCATGTGAACCATGTCAGAAAAGTGCTACAGCTGTTGAGAAGATATGGAATCAAATTGAAGCCCAGCAAGTGTCTTTTCAAGCGTGAGGTTCGATATCTGGGAAGAGTTGTTTCTGCCGAAGGTAGCAAAATCGATCCAGCTGACACCATCGCTGTGAGAGCATTGAAAGATAAGAGACCGAAAAATGTGGGAGAGCTTCGAGCTATCATGGGCTTGCTAAGCTACTACAGACAATACATACAGAACTTTTCCCGAATTGCTGGACCACTTTATGACTTGTTGAAAGGTACAGCAGAAGACAACAATGTAACAGAAAGCAGGAGAAAAACAAGACGAGTCACAGAAAAAAAGAAAGGAGTGCCGTCACACAAACCAATTGTGTGGACTGAAGAACATCAATGCATCCTGGAACGGCTAATAGACTGTCTGGTTGAGCCCCCAGTACTCGGGTTCCCTGACTTCTCACTGCCATTTGTCCTCCATACAGATGCGTCAAACCAAGGCCTTGGCACAGTCCTATACCAACAACAGGATGGTAAACTCCGTGTGATCGCCTACGGTTCCCGGACACTGACAGCCTCTGAACGAAATTACCATCTCCACTCAGGAAAATTGGAATTTCTCGCATGAAAGTGGGCAGTAACAGAACAATTCAGAGACTATTTGTACTATGCGCCTACATTTACTGTATACAGTGATAATAATCCACTTACCTATGTCCTGTCGAGTGCCAAGCTTAATGCAACTGGATATAGATGGGTAGCAGAGCTTGCCGACTTTCACTTTACCATTCGATACCGTCCAGGGAAAGAGAATGTGGATGCTGACAGTCTATCAAGGATGCCTGTAAATGTTGAAGAGATGTTGAACAAATGTACTGAAGAGCTCCCATCAGACTGTGTGGCAGCTACAGCTCAAGCAGTCGAGACTCAAGACTCAAGCTCATCGTTGGTCTGCCCAGTACTTACCACTCTCCAATGTTCATCAGTGAGTGAAGCAATGTATAAATCATTTTCAGTTCCTGAAATAAGAAAAGCACAGGAAGACGACAAAAACATTGGTCCAGTGATGCAGTGTAAACTGAGGGACAACAAGCCAGATAGACATGCATTTCATGCATTGAGTAAACAAAGCAAGTGCCTTCTCCGCGAATGGGAAAGACTCCATATCGATGACGATGGCATTCTTCGCAGGAAGACAGTTAACAGAACACAGCTTGTATTACCTTAGAGGCATACAATCACTGTACTGAAAGAGTTGCATGATGAGATGGGCCATCAAGGCATTGATCGTACAACATCACTGATTAGAGACAGATTATTTTGGCCATACATGCAAAAAGAAATTGAACACTATGTAGCGAGGACTTGTACTTGCCTTAAGCAAAAAACACCATGCAAAGAATCACGTGCACCTCTCACAAGCATTGTCACTACTCAACCCTTTGAACTGGTGTCAATAGACTTTCTTCATTTGGACAAATGCAGCGGCGGCTATGAGTACATTCTGGTAATCGTTGACCATTTCACTCGTTTCGCCCAGGCTTACGCCACCACTTCCAAGTCTGGCAAAACTGTTGCTGATCGCATATTTAATGATTATGCTCTCAAGTTTGGTCTATCAACACGTATACATCACGACCAAGGCGGCGAATTTGAGAACCAGCTTTTTGCCCAGCTGAAAAAGAACTGTGGTGTACTTGGGTCGTGTCGTGTATCAGGGGCGTAACATGTGTCTGTCCGCATCTGTAGCCTGTTATTGTCTCATTATACCGCACTCTCAATTAATTCAAAGTAAATATGTGGGGGAACAATGTTCAGCTGATGTAACAGAGATTATAAAATACAGCGCTATGACAAAACACTCGACAGCTGATGCAGCTGTTGCCACGTAATAATGAACGTGGCATGTCGCTTTAATATGACCGCTCAGAGGAGAGGAGTTCTCATTTCTTTAAACGTCTGCTGCTTCCCCTCCTTTCTCCTCGGTCCTCCGCTCTCATCTCCTGTGGGCGGGACTAAGTCTCGAGGAGGGGAAATTTAAGAATTGAGAAGCCTCTAATGCAGGGGTGGCCAACCAGTCAGAGGTTAAGAGCCACATTTTTTCTATGTTACTGCAAAGAGCCACATCAAACACACAGTCACTGATACCGCTTGTTTCAGTTTTTTGTTTTCTGGAGACAAGATTTCAACCACGTCACTGATGCGTTTTTGTGGCATTGGGATATATATTTTTTAAATCCTCTGGAGCAGAGAGAGGAGCTGTGGATTATTGTTATTGATTAATGCATCAGTGTTTCTTAGGGTCAAAAACACTAAACTCACAACTTAAAATGAAAGTGTTTAGTTTATTTAATAAAAGAGCACATGTTCAATGTGAAAAGTGACAGTAGTTATAGATTATTTGCAATTTGGTGCTATATATATATTTAAAAAAAAAATTATATATATATCTTTTTTAAACACCTTGAATTTCAGGGGGGGCGCGGGGCTCCGTTGGCGGGGCGCAGCTCCCCTCCAAGACAATGGTAGGGGAAACACTGGATAATGTTTAATCAACGATAGGTTTTCCCCCCCTCAAAGGTGATTGGTTCACTGCATCGCAGGTATTATTGTGATTGGCTCTTGGGCCACATCAAAATTATACGCGCTGTCATCCTCTCATACTGACACCACACATACACAACATACATAACACGGGACGAAAGTAACGGAGCGATTTTATCCGAGCCCAAACAACTTTGACCGGCCAAATTACGTCAGAATTATCAGCATTCAATACTTAACAGACCTACTAAATATCAGGTTTAACTGTCAGGAGTAGCTAGTGTTGTCACAATACCAACATTTTGGTTTCGATACTAAGTCAAGAATTCCGATTCTTTTTCGATACTTTTCTTAAAAAAAGGGAAACGGTCTTAAATGTAATTATTGTGCTTTATTTCACACCAGAACCATAACCATAACACAAACTTTTAAACAATGAGTACAATAAATAAAATAAATGACAATAATTCGTATTAAATAAAATTAATAAATGTCTTACAGACAGGCCTCGTGGTGTCCGTAGGCTTGCCCTCACTGTCAGAGATATAGCTAAAATACTTCCAAATTTAGCTTCTGGCGTCTTTTTTGTCAACAAGCCGAGGCGCAGCGGCAGTTGCACTCACACTTGCAGCCATGCTTCTCGTTTTCTCACATGCTCTGGCAGCTAGCGCGTGCACGAGAGAGGGGAGGCACTTAGAGCGTGCTTGAGAGGGGAGGGACTTAGAGCGTGCTTGAGAGGGGCGGGACTGCAGGCACGGCGTACCGGAGTACTTTCCCCGTCATTCTTAAAGTACCGATACTAATGAAACGGAGGAATCGTAACGTTTTTAATGGCAGGGTATCGCGGTACCTTTCAAGTATCGGTACACCGTGCAACACTAGTCAGGAGTCAGTGTCTCTCCCCCAAACTCACACATATAAAATTCGATATGAACTGAAGAGCCGCATGAAACTAGGCAAAGAGCATTCGGCTCGAGAGCCGCGGGTTGGCCACCCCTGCTCTAATGTATTGAAGTCAATGGAGAGAGAAAACGTATATTTCGATCACGTTTGAATTGTGCCATGAATTACACATGATGTTTGTCAATCATAAAAAAAAAAGTCAGTTTGTCGTAAAACTGTTGAAATATAAGACTATGAAAAATATGCAACTAGAAAGACTACAAATCCCAGAGTCGCGTAAGTGATGTCACAATTGTTTTCCTCCACTAAGAGATAGCTAAGATCAGCGCCATATAGATATAATCTATCTACATGGCGCTGGCTAAAATAAGATAACTTTAACAAGATGCCTGTGTGCTTAGTACCAGGTTGTTATCATACCAGCAATGGGTCTTGCTCGTTCTTTCGCTTCCCATCTGATGAAAGGACCAGGAGTGGCTGGATCAAGTTAGCTACCTAGCTAGTAGCTAGCACGTTAGTTAGCATTACAGCCTTGTCATATTTATTAGCCTTAATATGAAGTAACATTAAGTAACCCAAAATGTTAAACAGTAAGATTAGTAGTCATATTTCGTGAACCCTTTGAAGAGTACTGTCACCGGTGTGATCATTCTATAATACACAATTCAAGCCCGGGAGAGAAATGCTAACGCTAGCATCGGCGATCGCCGATCTTTTCTACTTCATGCTATCTGCACAAATGGTTGACATTAAACATTACAAAGACCAGGCAATTCAGAGAGAATCAAAGGAAGGCAGGCAGCTTTGCATGACATTCTTCTGGACGTGTTTCATTGTGGTGATAGTGAGGGTAGTCAATCGTTTTGTTGACAAGACAGTAGTGACGGCCATCTTGGTGACGTGTGTTGTTCTGCGAGACCAGGGGCCTCATTTATAACGCCGTGCGTAGGATTCACGTGGGAAGGTTGCTTACGTAGTAGAAATCCAAAAAATAGGTACAGAAATTTTCCGATTCACCAAACATTGCGTACCGGCGAGGAAAGTGCGTACAGCACTTCCTACGCCGGTTTCCCTTTACAAATCACAATGGACTCGAATTGCGGTGCAGCTTTTGCGGGCTTCACGTAACGCCCATATTTGCCTATAAATAGTCAAAGAAACGCCCATTCATTCATTCATTTTGACTGACTTTATGAAGAAGATCGCAGGAAATGACGACAGAACAGCTAACAAAGACATCTCACACCGTGTCAGATTTTGGTTATTTTGGGGAGGTCGAGATAAATCATATTGTTTGGTGGATGCCGTTTGAACCAGAGTAGCAGCATGGAGGTCGGATCGTCACCAAAATAAATAAATAAGTGGTCCGAAAAAGGTTCATGACAAAAAAAATACACATAGCTTTCCTCAGGCAGTGTGTTTGTACCGGGGACAGGAGACACCCCCTTGATGAGAGACTATAATAAATGATCGGAGAATCCCTCCGGAGTGGAGTCATGACAACTGGATCTGAATTATGTTTTCGTATTTGGTGGTTTGTGTCCCAGCTGTCGATCAGCTGTGCGCAGCGTCTCCACTGCAGCAACTCTATATCCACCAGTTAAAGGAAATACAACTAATGTGTTGTGTTATATTAGCTGTACAATTTACCACATATGGTGTTCTTAGTTTCCATACCTCCTGTGTTTTATGAGCGACTTATCAAGTCTTAGCAAACGGCATAAAACATGATTAAACATGGTAGCAGTGGCGAGCCGTCAGGGCCCTCTAGGCCCTCTGTGAGGGCCTAAGATATTCTAAAACATAATATTTGAAACATTAAAAAAATAAAATTGTATTTTTAATATTTTTTTGTTGTTACATTTTTCATTAGTTTTACCAAAATAACTTGATTTAATTGTATTTAAAATAATATTTCAAAGAAATAAATCCGTCGAATCTGCCTGTTCAGTTTCTGTTGGAATGTGAAGGGTTAAATGCCGTCTCTGCGAGTTATGTGAAGACGGGAGGGCTTGTTGGTCCCTCTCTACATTCAGGCCCAATCCCAAACCACTCCCTCGACCCTACCCCTCCGTGATGGAGTGAACTCCGTCTGTAGCCACACTCGCAGCTCAACGAGGCTCCCTCCTGTCAGATGGAGGGAGTAAATACAGCAGCAAGCTTTGGGACGGCCTCCCCTCTCTCCGGCAGAAACAGGAAATGCCGTAACTGTATGTAACAACGGTTTCAGATCAGCATCTCTTAGACAAAAAGTTTAAATGAATAACTCAAATACAACTCCAAACATCTTTCATTGTGTTTCAAAGCTCTTTTAGTTTTAAACCTGATGTTTATAAGCTTCTTAGTTTTTGCAATGGTCTGTAAATATACACAACTTTATAATAAAATGCACACATTTACCTTTTTCTAGACTAAACACAGGTATGATCCTAAGTTAAAAACACATGAGGTTATCATGAGGCTGTTAACATCGGAATTTATCAGTGGTATAAAAGTCACGGCTCGCCACTGCATGGTAGTATATAAAACCATGCTCGTACAACCTATAGAAATGCAAAACCGCATCATTTATGAGAAAACATTTCATAACATTATCACAACATATTCGAGGTGGTTTTAAATAACATATCCGTATTTATTTATTTCTCCAAGTTATGTTCACTGAGGAGTCTCAGACAGGCGTTTGTTTAATCATTTTAAGATTGGCTTTAATCAATGTTTGAAAATGAATTCATCATATGATAAATGAGAGGTAACATTTTGTTTATGGTATTATTTCCACATATTTCTCTCCATTCTTCCTTCTGCCAACGCGGTGTCGCAGTTTCTCGTCTCTCCCGTTTTTGTGCTTAGTGCGTACGCATGGGTCAGAGTTTGCGTGGAGGACCGCATGTTTTCCCGTCAAGTTAGTATTTTATAAATCGCAAACATTGCGTAGAAACTGGCGTACGCCATTTTTTGAGCGTATATCCTGTTGGCGCAGCAGCCATTACCAGCAAAGGTCTAGATAGCCTTGGACTAATACTACGACCAGTGGCGGCGGGTCATTAGGGGCAGGTGGGGCACAGCCCCACCTAGTGTCAGAAGAAAGTATTACAAATAATGATTACAAAAAAATACTAAAAAATAAATAAAAAAACATATAAAATATATTTTAAGGTCATGTTTAATAATCTGATTCGTCTGTACATTTCTGTTTTAGTCTGTGTTCTTCTAATTAGTGTCTAGAGTGCCGTTTTGAGCTGTTTAGAGCCATGTGGGACAAAACCCGATCCTGCCCCTCCCTCTCACAGTCTAAGTGAACGGTGATTGTAAAAACTACACTGCGCATGCTCAGAGTATTTTTCTATTTAATGTGTGTGGCAAAAAAATAATGACCGTAGGGGCAAAGTGCTCCCATCCCCACCATACGTCATCTCACATAATTCAGAATTGATTGGCTGTAAGTACTCACGTGTGCAGTGCTGCGAAACGTCACGTGTAGTTTGAAGAGGAGACGAGAGAGCAGCATATAGCTAACATCACCAGCGATTAAAAGAAGTAAAAAACTGAAAGAAAATGAATGAAGTTGACCATTTACTGGAGCACACATTTGAGACACTTAGTCTCGGAGAGAAACTGGAGGTAAAACGCCTCGGTGCCCACCATCCACCGGATTTCCAAATGGTCCAGACTGCGGGCAAAGTTAAACGTGGGTTTAACGCTGAGTGGTTTGCTAAAAAGAAATGGCTAACGGCGAGCATCCAGAAGAATTCCCTCTTTTGCTTTCCTTGCCTGCTTTTTGGTGAAGATCAAGGTACTTGGTCGAGGACAGGTTACAAGGACTTACAGCATCTTTCGGAGAGGACAATGAAGCATGAGAGCAGCAACAGTCATTTGGAAAATGCCGTAAAATTGGGATTACTTGGAAGGGTGAATGTTGCAGCTCAGATTGACAGCGCCTACAGACGCGGCATTGATTCTCATAATAGGAAGGTGGAAGAAAACAGGTACGTGCTTGGTCGGATCATCACCTGTATTAAACTGTGTGGGAAATGTGAGACAGCACTGCGGGGCCACAACGAGTCGGCGGACTCTCTGAATCCAGGGATATTCAGGTCAATTTTCGAGACAATGTGTGAGGGCGATTCCAGGCTTCAACGGCACTACGAAGCTCAGCTTGTTTTCAAAGGGACATCAAGCACCATACAGAATGAACTCTTGGACTGCATGTATGATGTGTACAGGGAGGAAATAGCCAAGCAAGTGGACAACACATCATTTGTTGCCGTTCAGGCCGACGAGACAACCGATGTCTCCTGTAAATCGCAAATGGTGATTGTGTTGCGATACATTATGCCTGACCTCACAGTTACAGAGCGTTTTTTGGAGTTTGTGGAAGTAAAGGGAAAAACTGGTGTAGGTCTCTCTAACAGCATCAAGGCTGTTCTGGAACCCCTGAAGCTGAAAGAAAAGCTAATCGCTCAGACCTATGACGGGGCGGCCGTCATGAGCGGTAACGTGCGCGGGGTACAGACGGTGATGAAGGAGACGTACCCAAACGCTCAGTTTGTTCACTGCTACGCCCACCAACTGAACCTGACCCTGCAGCAACTGTGTTCAGCAAGGATGAGCATCCTGAAGGTGTTTTTTGCAGATCTAACTGCTTTTTCCACTTTTTTCTCCGGTGCTCCAAAACGTGTTGCAGCTCTTGCAGAGGCAACACAGAGACGCATCCCACGGCCACCGGCTGTGAGATGGAACTTTAAAAGCAGAACTGTGAACGCGGTTTGGGAGACCCGAGATGCACTACTTCAGTGTATGAAGCATATACGCGCACAACCAGGATGGGATGCGGTCACCATAAGTGAGGCATACGGCCTGTCAAAGAAACTGCGGGACCGAGCATTTATGCAGCTCCTGGAGTTTTTTTCGTTGCTTATGCCAGAAGTGGATGTTCTATACAACACTCTGCAAAAACGAAGCATCAATGCACCTGGGATCAACAGCGCGCTCTGCCGTTTCAAGGAAAATGTTCAGAAAATGAGGCAGAAAACTGATGCATTGGCCGCCACTGCTGATGATGGAACAGACGAGCCAGGCCGACGAGTCAGCAGCACAGCGCCGGTGATGAAGGAGGCTTGTGACACAGTCATCTCACAGGTGGAACAGAGGTTCTCACAGAGTGACCATTTGATCGCTGCAAAGCTTGTTGACAGCTCATTCTTCCCACAGCATGTCCTGTCATTTCCTACACCTGAGCTTGACTGCGCCGTGAAACTGTGGCCTGCGTTGGGAAACAAGGAGAAGTTGAAGTCTGAGCTGACCACGCTCTACCGCCACAGTGAGCTTCACACTGGAAACACTGCCCTGTCTCTGTTGAAATCCATTCACGAGAACAACTTGGAGGAAACGTTTGCTGAGACTGTTATTTTGGTCAAAATAATAGTGACAACTCCGATGACGACATCCGAGTCAGAGAGGAACTTTTCCACCCTCAAAAGGATAAAGACTTTCACTCGCAACACCATGGGACAGCCGCGACTTGATGCATTGGCCATGCTTTCAATTGAAAGCCAGTTGATCCAGCAACTACAGGACTTCATCCCCAAAGTGATAGACACATTCTGTCAGAGGAAGGACCGCCGTGCCGCTTTTCTTTTCAAGTGAGCCTTCAGCTTTGGTAAGTTCATTTATGTCATATATTTTGTTGATCTTCTGTGTTTTGCCTCTGCTGGATCGATTGATATTGTGACCTCGATGATGAGTGTCTGTGTTTTCCTTATATTTACAGTCTATGGTGTTTTAATGCTAAAGCATTACGGTTGTTGTTATTGTTAAGAATTACTTTGTGATGGTGACCTTTACTCCATGTATTAAGGTGCATTACTATGACATCCCCACGCTGTGTACGTAAATGTATGCGCTCACAGTGTTGCTCCTGTGGTCTTCAGTATGTAATTTGACACTCCCCCTCTCTCTCTCCTCCCTCCTCTCTCTGTCCCCCCTCTCTCTGTCCTCCCTCTCTCTGTCCCCCCCCCCCCCCCCTCTCTCTCTCTCTCCCCCGACCTCTTTCTGCCCCCCCAGTTTTGTACACCTAGAAACGCCACTGACTACGACAGAGGAATAAAAGACGCCACACACTTGCATTGTAGTTCACATGACACTGACTGAGTTCTTCGAGTGAGCCAGCAATGATCCCTTTATTAGAACCGGCTGTGTGCTTGACAGATTGACAGATATGACGTCAGCATAAGAGCATTCAAGAGATGAATCGTTCACAACAGTTCAACACCCCCACTTGATCTTATTCTGACAACCTTTGACATACATTTACACTTTTTCTTTTTTTTTCTTTTTTAACCTTCAACACCAAAAATGAAATACAAACTTTTCAATCATGCCCTTTGTTACAGGCTTAGTTAAAATATCAGCTACCATTTCTGTTGTTGGGCAGTATTCAATAATAATGTTTCCATCACTAACTGCAGATCGAACAAAATGATATTTGATATCAACATGTTTACACCTTTGACGACACACAGGATTCTTTGATAGTGCAATTGCCCCTTGGTTGTCCTCAAAGATTGTCACTGGTGCATAATCATTTCCACTGTCCATTCCTTTTAATAATTGCACAAGATAAAAACGTTCCTGTGTAGCAGCTGCCAATGCCATATATTCTGCTTCTCATGTGGATAAAGCAACTGTAGGCTGTTTCTTAGATTTCCAGGAAATAACAGGTCCTGTCTGACATAGACTAAAACAGTACCCAGTTGTCATTTTGATCTGCTGCCCAATCAGCATCACAATATGCAACAAGTTTTAGTTTTGAATCACTTCTCTTGTAACACAACTCCTGGTCTACAGTTCCCTTCAAGTATCTCAACACATGTTTTGCTGTTACCATATGCTGTTCTTTTGGTTCGGATAAGTGTTGAGACAACTTACTGACAATAAAACTTAGATCAGGTCTAGCACATGTCATCACATAAATCAAGCTGCCTACCACTTCACGATACCTCTTTTGATCAACAGATTCACCTTCATTGTCAAATTGTTGTTTATACTCGCATGGAGTCGATCTTGCCTTGCAGTCAGACATGTCAAACCTTTGCAATATTTTCATGATGTACCTTTTCTGGTTCATCTTTATTTCACCATCTGTCTGTGTGAAATCAATGCCTAGAAAGTTCTTAAGTTTGCCAAGATCTTTCATCTTAAATTTGGCTCCCAAAATGTCTTTTACGTTTTGGATTGTTTGACTGTTGCTTCCTGCAATGATAAGATCATCAACCCAGATTATCAAAATAATCCTTTCACCTTTAGATGTTAGTTTACTGTAAACACAATGGTCAGCCGGATTTTGAATAAAACCATTTTTACTTAGATAATCATGGAGCATTTTATTCCAATTCCGTCCTGATTGTTTCAGACCATACAGTGATTTGTTAAGTTTACAGACCAGTTTCTCCCCCTTCTCTGACTTAACCTCAAATCCTTCAGGTTGTTCCATAAACAACTCACAGTCTATAGGAGCATGTAAATATGCCGTTTTAACATCCATTTGATGCAATTCTAAATCATGTTGTGCTGCGATTTGCATTAGACTACGTACAGATGTCATATTTGCAGTTGGAGAAAAGGTTTCCTTATAATCAATACCAGACACTTGACTATAGCCTTTTGCTACATACCTGGCTTTGCATGTTTTAACTGGGTTCTCTTTCACTGTGTAAACCCATCTGCCCCCCCACTGCATGTTTACCTTCTGGCAGTGTGGTCAGGGTAAATGTGTCATTTTCCCTGAGTGAATCCATTTCCTCCTCCATAGCTTTAGCCCATAATTGAGAATTTGGTGATGTCATAGCCTCCTTCAATGTTTGGGGCACATCACAAATAACTCTATAACAGTAATCAAGGGTTAGTTCTCCTTGGTCATCAGATTCGACTTTACACTCATAATCCTTCAAATATTGAGGAGGTTTTCTTTCCCTTTGTGGGTAAGATGTCCTCTGGAAATATTGAGGAGGTTTTCTTTCCCTTTGTGGGTAAGATGTCCTCTGGCTACTTTGGCCTTCACCTGTCTGAATGTTATCACAAATCTCAGTCTCATTTTCCTGTGACTCTTTTGGGATTACATTTGCCTTTTCAATTTTTGGTAGGTGGTTTACAGCTCTCCTCATACTGAAATCTTCATCATCCGTTTCCTGCTCTGTTTGAGTCTGACTCTCAATGACACTCTTGGTGATGAATTTGACCAACCTATTTTTGAGTACTTTTCCTGTCAGGATAAAACACCAAATAAGCAGGGCTGTTCTTATCATAGCCTACAAAAATACCCTTTTCAGATCTTGAATCCAACTTTTTCTTGTTTTGCTTGTAAGCATAGCATGGTGACCCCAAATGTTCTCATTTTTGAAAGGTTAGGCTTCTTTCCTGTCAATATGTAGTATGGATTCTGTCCTACACGTTTGTTGTAACACCTATTTCGAATGACAGCAGCAGTCATAACTGCATATGTCCACAACTCTTTTGGTAGGTTACTCTCAATTAGCATGCATCTTGCCATTTCAAACAATGTTCTCCAATTTCTCTCAGCTGTCCCATTTTGATGGGGTGAATAAGGAGCTGAGGTCTCATGTCCGATGGCATTTCTACTTAGCAATGACTGAAATTGACCAGAAGTATACTCCGTACCATTATCAGATCTAATGCATTTGATTTTTCCATAAGGTGAAACGTCAGCAATGTACTTCTCAGTAGCCTTGACTGTGTCACTCTTAGATTTAAAAAAATAAGCAAAAACTGCTCCTGAATAGTCATCAGTAAATGCTAATGTGTATCTGAACCCATCTTTAGCTGTAGGATCTATAGGTCCAGACAAATCTGTGTGTACAAGCTGCAGTGCAGCCTTTGCCCTTTCATCTGGCTCTCTGCTCCTGCTCTGAGCAAATTTTCCTTTTGTGCACACTTCACATGTCAAATTAGATGCATCAGTTTTGCCTTTAATTGTCATACCCTCTGTGACTTTTTGCAATTTCATCACATCTTCGTAGTTACAGTGACCTAGAATTTCGTGCCATGTTTTGATATCATAACACCCATGACATTCATCAACATTTTCATCATTAACTGTGTTTAAATAAAACAATCTATCATACACCATAACATCAAATGTCATACCGTTCTCGTGAATGAGCTTGTTCTTCTTTGAATACGACCGTGGCTCAATTGGTCGTCGCTGCTTTGACCGAGAAAATGTCTTGGGGAAAGGATGGGACGTACAGCGCCAGCATCGTCTCCACCTCTCGACCCGTATTGTCTTTCAGCCAAACTTTGGCTGCACCTCTCTTCAGCGCTATGCCAGAGGCCCTCACTCCATCAGCCAACTCCAGGACATGTTTTCGTGGCTCGAAACTCTCGTCAAAGTCTTTGAATTTGTTCATGTCAGTCACTATGTGCGATGTAGCACCGGTGTCGACCATAAGCCCTCTTTGCTTCAGTCCATCGCCCGGGTCGCTGTCCACCTGTCGTTCGCGGGCCTTGAAGGCGAATGTGTGGTGGTGGTCGTGGTCCTCTTCATCCATGGCCTGTTTTACGTTGTCTCGTCGTCCTCTCCGCCTGCAGTTTGCATCTCTGTGCGTGGAACTCCTGCAAAAACGGCACCACTGTCTCTGTTGTTCCCCGTGACCAGCAGCCTTGCACTCGCGGGCCCTGTGACCCTTCTGGCCGCAAGTATAACAGGTCAGCAGCTTCACATCAAAGTCTTTGCCTCTTACTTTCATCACGCTGTCATCAACTGAGCTCCCACTGAACTTCTCAGTGCTCTCGTAGCTCCTCAGCTTGGTCTTGAACTCGGCGAAGGTGATCTTCTCATGACTTTGTGTAGTGTGGATAGAAAACGGCTTAAATGACGCTGGCAGCCCCTTCAGAATCATAGCTATCAATAAACCGTCACTCAAAATCTCTTCTGCATTCCTCAGTACTGTGATAGCAGTCTCTGCTCGTATAATATAGTCTGTGATGCTTTCATTAGCATATTTCTGGAGAGACGTAAGCTCTGTATACAAGCTGATCACACGCGGTTTTCCTGTACCTGCGTAGTGATCCCTCAGAATCTTCAACGCCTTTCTCCCATCGTCCGCTGCATCTCTCATGACCAGAGACAAACTTGTATCGTCCAACAATTGAATAAGTTCAGCGTAGACTTCTTCATTTTTATCAGCGTCTTCTGCGTCCTCTTTGCCTCCGCCACTGTCAGGCTCTTTCAATATGGTGCTTTTCAGCCCTTGTAGCAAAGGTGGCAAAGAAACTTTGTTTCCCACAACTCATAGTTTTTCTCATCTCCGTCAAAGTACAAACGATTCCATCGGTTTCCAAAATCCTTTCTGGGCCCATAACCTGTTGGCGCAGCAGCCATTACCAGCAAAGGTCTAGATAGCCTTGGACTAATACTACGGAGGAATAAAAGACGCCACACACTTGCATTGTAGTTCACATGACACTGACTGAGTTCTTCGAGTGAGCCAGCAATGATCCCTTTATTAGAACCAGCTGTGTGATTGACAGATTGACAGATATGACATCAGCATAAGAGCATTCAAGAGATGAATCGTTCACAACAGTTCAACATATCCCTTTATAAATGAGGCCCCAGAGATGTAGTTCATTGAGCGTTTCACACAAACAAATGTGTTACTTCAGTTTTACGGGAAAAAAAATTTTGTTGACAAAATTATCTTTTAAATTGACAATCATATATGTAATTTGTGGCACAATTCAAACGGGATCGAAAGATAATATTTCTCTCTCCATTGACTTCAATACATAATTTTTTCGAAATAAGGTCCCATGGAGGTCCACCGGAAGGGGAGGGACTTCGCCACTCTATGCACTTATACGGTGTAGCTTGTATGATTCTGGAAACAATTTAATATGTAATACAATGTGTATTATATTGTTATGATGATTTTTGGAGGTGGGAAGTAACTCAGTGATTTATTCAAGTACTGTACAATGTTGAGATTGTAGTGCCGAGAAATAGGAGCCGGAGGCGGTGCATCGAAGGTGCAAAAGGGAACTTTAATGAGCAGCAGAAACAGACATGTTGTCGGGTCTCAGCCCGGGAAGACAAGAGAAAGAAGCCAGGACGGCACACAATATATATAGTTAACCTATATGTCCGTGCGGAAACAATACCCCCAACCTGTAGTTCCATGTGTGAATTATGTGTGTTAATAAGTGATCACTACACAAGCCCCCCCAGAATTCAACCATCGACACAATCCTCTCGTCCGGGAGGAAGCACCACAGGGGCCGAGGAGGGTGGGGCCGCAGGAGAGGTTAGGGGCCCCAACGAGGGCGAGGGCATCCCCACCCGCGGGTGGGGGGCGGCCACGGAACGGGCCGTCGTAAGGGGGCCGTGGTAGGCACTGTGGTCTCACTCAGGATTGACTACAAAATCACCCTCTTCACTCATCAGTGCATATATGGAAATGCTCCCTCCTACATCAAGGAATTGCTCACCCCACAAACCTCCACGAGGAACCTACGTTCAGTAAAGGCAAACCTCCTCATCCCACCAAGGACAAAACTGAAGACCATGGAAGACCGAGCCTTCTGCTCCGCTGCTCCGAGACTGTGGAATGCCCTCCCAAACCAGCTGAGGACACCACAGACTGTGGAGGCGTTCAAAAAAGGCCTAAAAACGTATCTTTTTAGAATAGCCTTTAACTAGATTTTTAAATCCCCCACATTATGCCATGCCGGCATGAATGCCACAGCTTTTATTATGTTGTTTTAATTGTTTTTAAATTGTTTTTTTATTGTTTTGGTTGTTTTGTTTCACCCTTTTTAATTTTTAATTTTGTAGCACTTTGAGTTTTGTTTACGCAAATGAAAAGTGCGCTTATAAATAAAATATATTATTATTATTATTATAAGACAACATCCACCAGACAAAGAAAGCTGGGTCGCTGTGCTGCGACGCAGGGATGGGCGTGAATATCCCAGTGGTCTCCAGCAGGAAGGAGCGCTGCCCGGCCGCAGGCGAGGGCACAGCGGCGGCGGGCACGAAGTCCTTGGGAGGAAGGAGCTGTATCCCCGGGAGGAAGGAGCAGTATCCCCAGGAGGAAGGAGCCGTGGACAGGGGAGAGGCCAGACGGGGTCCAGAAGTGCGCCGATGACAGCGCGGGCGACGTCCGAAGCCGCCGTCGAGGCGAACCGTGAGCCGCGGTTCGAAGAGAGGCCAGGCAGGGTCCAGAAGCGTGCCACCCACGGGCCGATGAAGGCATGGGCGACGTCCGAAACCCGTGGGCGAAATTGTGAGAGTATCCACACGAGGTCAACCGGCTGGTCGAACCTCCTCTCAGGCACCGAGAAAAAAAAGGGGTTAACAGTCGGATGTCAACCGATGAATGTCGATAGCCGTTAGCAGCTAGTCGTTAGCTGTCGTCGTTAGCCGCTAGCTGGTAGTCTTCGGTAGCTGCTAGTCGTCGTTAGCTGTCAGCCGTTGCTAGCTGTCAGCCGTTGCTAGCTGTCAGCCGTTGCTAGCTGTCAGCCGTTGCTAGCTGTCGTTATTAGCCGTCGGTAGTTGCCAGCCGTTAGCCGTCGTGGTTAGCTGTTAGCTGGTGTCGACGGCCGCCAACCGTAAGCCGGCAGCCGTTAGTCGATGTCGTCGGCCCCGGAGCCTCTGCTAGGCGGCGTGCCTCTACCAGGGAAGGTGCCGCTGCGTGTAGTGGCCAGCACCTCAGGGTTAAATCGCCGGGCGGCCAGGAAGAACCGGCTAGCTTCTTCGGCTAAAGCGCGGGGCTCAACACTAGCCGTGTTAGCTAGTGCAGCCTGGACATGCAGCCGCACGTCCCGAAGAAACAGCCCCATGAGGTAGAAGGCGGGTTCTCCCATACCTAGCAGGTCGTGTATCGTCTCCGTGTAGTCGGAAGGCTTGCTGTCTTCCAGTGCCGAGACGATGTGGGAATGGCGAGCGACGTCCTCAGCCATTCAGTGGGGGGCGCACCGAGCCTCACGGTGGCAACCACGGACGTCTCCAAAAATCTCCGGCACATCGAGAAAAACAGCGTTTTTCGCCATGTTCGGGTCAGTCCCGGAAACTTCACGAGACTTGTATCAGGGTCACCAATGTAGTGCCGAGAGATAGGAGTCGGAGGCGGTGCATCGAAGGTGCAAAAGGGAACTTTAATGAGCAGCAGAAACAGACATGGGCTGCTTCTCAGGTCGACTATTTTCATTTCCTCGCTCCTCGGTCCTCGGTCTCACCGGAAGTTGATTTGCCTGCGCCATCTTGAGTACCGTCCCATGGCTCTTATTTCTGCCGGAGGACCGACGATCGAGGAGCGAGGAGCGATCATGGAGGAGCGATAACCGAGGAACCACCAGACCATCCTCTGATGAAATCCTCAGATACTCACCCCGCCCCCTTACTGTGTATCGCTCACTGATTGGACGAGGCAGTGCATGCACTGATCTGATGCTTCTTGACATGAGAGCAATACCCCAGCGGAGTGAAGAAAATACATGAACCTCACAGGACTCACTCCTCAGTTTATACCGTGTTTTGTTTCAATTAATGTATCATTTAGTTACAAATATGTGATCTGAACAAAAGTGGTCAAAAATCATTATTGGAAACATTTTCATGATCGCTTTTTTCGTTTTAGTTTCATTTATTGTCATTTCCATTCAATCACAGCTGAGGCATGAATCCTTGATTTCACTCGGTTTAAAAGCCCTGCCTCCAGCATGCAACTGGCACATTTGAAAGACATGGCGGCAGAAAAACTACACAAGTGTAAGTACCTATTACTTCATGTTATTTGTATGCCTACAACGATACCGTTACGATAATGCAACATCTGTTCACATGTATTTAACCCACAACTCATATATTTCTGTTATTGAACGCTTTATATTTTCTCAACAATGTTCATGTGAAATGCCCAACTAAAGGCAAGATTTGCAATAGGCTACATAACGTGCGTATACACACGCAGCATTCGTTATTTATCGGACATATTTCGGTTGGAAACCACTTGTTTCTTCATTTAACTAGGCTACCTGCCACATACAGACATAACTAAGGTACCATCATTCATTTGGCTGGCAGTCACAATGTATTTGTAATAAATAATTCAATACATTCAAATCGGCTCAATTCAATAATTAAGCTGTCATTTATATGCAGCATTATGTGAGTGAAATGTTAATGGCTTAAGGTTTCCTTTTGCTGATGTATGTATAACATAATTCTCCTTAAACAGGGACGGAGGCCCAAACCAGAGCCCTCATTCAACAGAGGACTGACAATGAGCACCTGTTTACAGGAAAGAGGTTCACAGCCAAGAAGGCCTGGGGGTGAGCTACAGTTCTACATGAGTTGTTTGACAATGTTGTTTTGGTGCATGGTATGATAATCAATGTAACCACTACTGTGAATGAACCACAGTGAACCTGAGTGTGTCATGGAATTATTATGCATGAAGCATATTGTCAGAAGTGTAGAGGAAACTTCTGTGTAGCTATGCAGTGGGAGTCACCGACTCAGGAAGGAGACACGGGAAGAGCAGTAGCTTTGATGTCAAACACATGATGGTTTATTTGGAGTTAACGGCCGGAGGATTCACATCACAAGTCCAAGAGTCAGAGGTTCTGACTTCACGGTAGAGTTGCCACGTCAATTCTGGAGAGCCTCTCTCTTGCCAGCCCATCTAACTGGTTTCGCAGAGAGTAAACAACATATTTGAGGAGATAGCCTAAACAGTGTGGGAACACAGAGCTACTTGCCTCGGACACTTATGACCTCGAAGATTTTACCTTGGAGTCCACAAATACAGAGAAGGAAGTGTCCCAGTGTACCCACAACACAGACCATCTGTGACCCAGTATTGACCGGTCACAGAATGGGAACAATAACATTATTGGCTAAGCCGCCTGTGTCCTTAAAGAAGGTAAACAGACATCGAGGTTTGTCCTGTATGTTACTAATTGGCGTCTTATGATAATTATTTCCACAACAAGAAGTAATCAGACTTTGCATGCCTGGATGCTATAATTTAAGAAATGGTTTACTCCACAGAGAGGTTCTGCAGAAGATGGAGTTGGAGGAGTTGCTCACTCCCACCCAACTGGCAAAAAAGTGGGACAACCTGAAAAGAAAATATAAGGTGAGATATTGTATTTCTAGATGCATACAATGCAGCTATTTCTATTGTGTCTTCATCTGACTCATACATTCCTTGTTCTCCCTCAGGAGCTGAAAACCCCCCCTACAGGGACGGGGACAGATGCGGGGGAGGCCACGGCAGCCACATGGTCGTGGTTTTCCCTGATGCATGAAGCCATTGGGAGTCGGCCCTCCATGGAGCCTCCAGTCCTGATGGACTCGGCTGACGTGGCCCCCAGTGGGATTGGCTCTTCATCCAGTGGAGCTGGGGCTGCTCCTTGTGGCCAGGCAATGGAGGAAGAGGAGGATCCTGGGCAGCCTGGCACAAGCAGCAGCACCACTACACTGGATGAAGAGCCATCCACCTCTCTCAGTCCCCCACCTGCCAAGAAGAAGAGGGCAAGTAGGGGGGCCCTATTAGAGTTTCTGAAAGAGGAGGCCCAACGAGAGCAGGAACGCTTTGAGGCCAATCAGGCTAACACAAAAAGATTTTTGGATTTATTTGAGAAATTGGTAAATAAATGATTTTGTTTCTAAGTTTTTGCAACGTTGTTATTGTTCCATTGAGATACACTTTGTTTGTCAAAACATTGTTCCTTTATTTGTTAAATTATAAACATCACAACGCAATAAACCGCAAATGAAGGCACACAGCTTTTCACACAGTGTGGTGTCCAAGGCCTTCGTGTCCCCAAGTCCTACAAATAATCATGTTCTTGTAGTTCAACTGGTTGCACACATGGAGCAGAGAGCAGCCCTGCCAGTCGGTCTCGCTGGCCATGTCCGCCTCGATCCCCCCTCACCAGACGTGGTGGAACCACACCAATGTCCCCAACATCCTCTTCAGGCTCCAGGATGTCCCCCGCTGTGAGGCAGATGTTATGGAGCACTGCACAGGCGGTGATGACTGAGGGGACAAAGGTGTGGTGGACCTCCAGAGCCTTGAACAACAGCGATCTCCACCTGCTTTTCATCCTGCCAAAGGCCCGCTCTATGATGGAGCGAGCCCTGGCATGATGCTGGTTGAAGCGGCTCTGCACCCTCCCTTGCAGTGGTTCTCTATATGGGGTGATGAGGGCCACAGGTCCTTCTATGCAGGGGTAGCCACCACCACCCAAAAGGAAGAATCCTAAAAAGAGAGAGAACATATTTAGTATACTAAAAGTCATTGATGGATTTTGATGTATTAACAAGAATATTTGGTGTCACCTGAGGGAGGATACAGAGCCTGTTTGTAAATTGCGCTGTTCTTCAGGACTCTGGTGTCATGGACTGAGCCAGGATACCCAACAAAGGTGTTGAGAAAGAAGCCCTTCCCATCACACACTGCCTGCAATTGTATGGATGGGAAGAGCTTTCTGTTGAAGTAATCCTGGCCCAGAGGTCCTGGGGGGGTCTTTATGCGGACATGGCAGCCATCAATGGCCCCCACACACCTGGAGAATACTGGGCTGTTGGCCAGCCTTGCAAACTCTTGGCCAACCTCCTCCAGTTCTCCAGGGGGGGGCAGTTTGATGACCTCCTGGCGAAGGGCTGCAATTTGTTGTACTCCAGTCTGCAGACGGTCGAATTGGGGACATCAAAGGCTCGGGACACCACACTGTATGACAAGCCGTGTGCCAACCAATAAAGGGTAATTAAAATATTCACCTCATGTGACCAGCCTTGTGTGTTCTTTGATGGCAGGATCGTCAGCAGGGCCTCCAGAGACTGGCGCCCCAGTCTGTAGTCCTGCATGAGGTCCTTCTGGCCATCAAAGAACGCCGCAAGGACTGGCACATGAGGGTTTAAAATGGCTATGGGATCGACATCCGTCTGCAAAATAAAGATACATGTTACCTTCAGCACCTAGCTTTTATTAAACTGACAATTAATTGATCTTACATGAAATTGCTGTTGTTGGTGAAACCATTCATACTGCAACAGACTAGTGATGCTTACCTCCATGAAACCAATAGCCTGTTGTAGTCGTGCCCGACGGCGCCTGGACTGCTCCTGCTCTTGCAGGAGCGCATTATATACATCAAGGCCTACTGCAATGCACGCCATGGCATCAGACATGTTGTGTTTGGAAAGGTTAAACCTCTTTCTATCCAACATGTATATTGGAACCTTCTTCCTAAATTACCTTAATGGGTTTCAGCTTGTAGTTTTTCACTGACCTGGACGTCGCTTCACGTGACGCTCCGGAGGAAAGGATGTCCCATTGCTCTTAAAACTAATTTCCCTGCTTCTCGTGGTTTCCTTGCGTCCCTCCATGCTTCCCTGGTGGGAGGGACTAAACGCAGGGAAACGACGCAAGTGAGGGAAGCAAGGATTTCATTTAATCGACCTGAGAAGCAGCCATGTTGTCGGGTCGCAGCCCGGTGTCAGTACCAGATATGTTCGGGCTACCAGATATGTTCGGGTGTATTTCCGTCGCATCCGTCATCCGTCATATTCGTCATATTTTACGGCAACTCAAGAGGGCCATCACGGTCAAATTCCGAACATTTAAACATAGCCGACACTTCATTCTTTACTTTGTCCGTTATTATATGTAGAAGATTATACTTTTTCTCCGTCATGTTGTTTCCTTAGCAACAACTTCAAACAGGCATAGCCTACACTTCATTCTTTACTTTGTCCCGTTATTATATGTAGAAGATATTAATTTTTTCTCCGTCATGTTGTTTCCATAGCAACAACTTCAAACAATAACAACTAACCGCTAGCCGCAAAGCTAGCTTCACAGCCACTGCTCCGTTTTCGGATACTTTGCACACGTTTTTCACAAACATTTTCACACGCTAGGAGTACTTCCACTAGCTTCGTCTTGATCTGTAGATGTGATTTGATGTGTCGTGTGTCCCCCAACTCCTCTCCAAAGTTCAGATATTTACTAAAATACTCAGGGGAGTTTCCTGAATTTTCATGCCCAAAACCAAGCACTAGGCCCTGGGTAAATTAAGAGGCTGATCTCGGGCACTTTTGTCCACTTTCCCTGGTGGTCGAAACTCAAGCCAGACATCCCTGGAATCGTCTCAGAGAGTAGATGATCAGTGGGGCCTTGTTTTTACTGAATGATGTGTTTTTTTTATGATGAATTCAAATATGAGCTTATTTTTTAGGATTTTCGGAGACTGCACACGTTTTCACAAACATTTTCACGCTAGGAGTATGGGAGTACTTCCATTCGCTTCGCCTTGAGCTGTAGATGTGATTTGATGTGTCGTGTGTCTCCCAACTCCTCTCCAAAGTTCAGATACTATATACAAATACTAAAAGGTAAATAAAATATTAAACATAATGACAAAATAACAACCTGAAATATATGTATTCTATCTACACATTTCGTAATTATCTAATCTAGTGGCCTTATAAAAGTGTTGGCTAAAGTAACGCAGAATATATATATTTTTTAATTGTAAATAATTAGAAACATTATTTATGTGCACAAGTACATGGGACCCCACCATAGCACCCCACACATAACAAGGTGTCCCGCAGTTCCGCAGACGGCCGGTGTGTGGCAGCAGAGCGCTGGGAGCAGAGGGAGGTGAGTATATGACGGATATGACGGAAGACGGATGCGACGGAAATACACCCGAACATATCTGGTAGCCCGAACATATCTGGTACTGACACCGGGAAGACAAGAGAAAAGAGGCTTCTCAATACTCAAATTTCCCCTCCTCGACTCCCCTCCTCGAGACTTAGACCCGCCCACAGGAGATGCGAGCGGAGGACCGAGGAGGGGAACCGAGGAGAGAGGAGGGGAAGCAGCAGACGTTTAAAGAAATGAGAACTCCTCTCCTCTGAGCGGTCATTTTAAAGAGACGTCCGTTCATTATTACGTGGCAACAGCTGCATCAGCTGTCGAGTGTTTTGTCATAGCACTGTATCTCTGTTAGATCAGCTGAACATTGTTCCCCCACATATTTACTTTGAATTAATTGAGAGTGCGGTATAATGAGACAATAACAGGCTACAGATGCGGACACACACACACAAATATATTTATATAAATATATACAATTTAAAGTATGAGAGCACTCTCATAATAACGTAACACAATCAGAGACTGGATATATCCCCCCCTCTCTCTGGTTGCTGAAATGGGGAATTGAAATTACGGGCCAAAAGTTGTATTTACAAGTAGGCCTATTAAAAGTAAGCAGAGGACACCAAACCAACTGAGACCCGTCTGTCCGCCGCATTTACGCACTGTACAACACACACCTACACACTGTACAACACACACCTACACACTGTACCACACCATAGACTGTATATATAAATGGACGTAGTGTCCGTGACGTCAGCCATAGAATTCTGCAGAGTTGCCGTGAAGCCCTTAGTAGGCGGAGTCGGCCACTAACGGCTTGACAGCAACGTCAGAGTCTAATCCCGCCTGCTCCAAATAAGGGCAAAGAGGCGGAGCCGAGGCGGGACCTGCTGCCTCCGAACTGGAAGTAAACAGAGCTAGCTCAGGCTAAGAAGCTAAGCTAACATGAAATACATGCATACCAAGTTACTGCTAACAGTGTAGTTCCCCTATATAAACGTTACATTCATAATCAAATGAGACAATCTGCAAGAGAATTAGCTATATTTTATTATTCTTAATGCTTGTCATTCACACGTTGAGAAAAGACGGAATCCACCGCCCGGACCTAACGGAGCCGCAGTGGGCTAGCTCCGGGACGCCGGCTGGAGCTAGCCCCCTGCGGCTCCGTTAGCTCCGGCGGCCACCACTGGGATAATTGGGTCCCCTATTAACATTTGCTCCCGTTTAGCATTATGGGCGTCATAGCCATAGACTATAAAAGTCTTACCCAAGGCTGAATCATAAACTAAAATGTATATGTTGTGGTGACACGTTATTGGACATAATTCACCTTGCTTATTGTGTTGCCACACGGACTCTTTAGTGGGGAACACCTGTAGCTTTAGCTGCCATTCCTGCTAGCTCATCAGGCAGAGCAATGCATGTGTTAACCTCTCTGAAAGTAATGGATAATAAAGATTGGAACTCCATTCTTAATACACCGCCTCCGACTCTCTTTTCACGGCACTACACTGGTGACCCTGACTTTTCCGAGAAAGTTTCCGGAAAATTAACGAACATGGCTGAGCGCGATGTTTTCATAAAGCTGCCGGAATTCTGGGAGCACGCCGCGGAGGCATGGTTCGCACACGTGGAAGCACATTTCGCCTGCCGACAGGTCCGTGACGGGGACCTAAAATACTACCATGTGGTAGCAGCGCTGGGGAGCTCCACGTCGTCCAGGTTGGTGGGATTCATCGCAGCCCCCCCACATCATGGCAAATATGAGGCGATTAAGGCCCTTCTCCTTAAGACATTTAGCTTATCTGCTAAGGAGAGGGCCCGCCAGATACTTGACATTCAAGGCCTAGGAGACAGCAAGCCATCCCAGCTAATGGAGAAAATGCTAAATCTGCTAGGGGGATCCCCGGATTTTATTCACGGAGATTTTCCTGCGTCACTTGCCTCCCCGGGTACAGACGGCGCTGGCCAACACGCCTGTCACGGAGCCCCGTGCTTTGGCTGAGGAAGCGGATCGTTTTTTCCTGGCTACGCAACAGCCCGGGGCAGAGACGTTAGCCGCGACGCTCAGCGGCCCACCGGCAGTCAAGAAAGCGTGGCGGAGGCCGGACACGGCTGTGACTAGCCGGCGTGGAGACGCCGGAGAGTGCGTTTACCACGCACGTTTCGGGACAAGGGCGAAGAGATGCATCGCTCCGTGCAGCTACAAACCCCCGGGAAACGGAGGGGCTGGCGCTCAGTAGTGGCTCTGAGCGTCGGCGGCACGTGCAGGCTCCTCTTCGTCAGCGACAGCGTTTCGGGGAGCCTGTTTCTGTGTGACACGGGCGCTCAACGGAGCGTAGTTCCAGCGTCGAGTGAAGACGTCGCCCGTGGGGGGCATGGACCGCGATTGACGACGGCTAACGGCAGTCCCATTCGCACGTACGGCGTGAGGCCTATGTGTTTGTGCATCGGAGGACAGCATTTCAGCTGGGATTTTGTGACAGCGGACATTTCTTTTCCCCTCCTCGGAGCGGATTTTTTGTGTGCTCATGGACTCTTATGGCGCGTTTCCACTGCAGCGGGGTAGCCCCGTTTAAGCGTCCCTAAGCGTCCTCGCTCTGGCCTCGGGCTGCCTCGCTGGCCGGCCCAGGCCGTGGCGCATTTCCATTACAGTTTAGGAGCTGGGCTAGCAACGCAGTGTAGGCGGGGCGATCGGCTTTGTTTTTGTTCACATTTCGAGATGTTCCGTCGAGCTCCCGCTGGATTTTATCATCCCCAATGAGATGAAGGAACGTCGTCACCTCCTCGGTCGACCACGGTGTGCTTTTCTTAGAAGTAGCCATTTTTGTAGCTCCTCCGTTTACAAAATGCTGTGTATAAAAATGCTGCAAGCTTGCTTCTAGATATATATGCGACGCTAGGGATGAACTCGCGCGCAATCTTGTGACGATTCTCTCTGACCAATCAGCAGTTCGAGAGTGTTGACGTCACTAGTTCAGCCCTGGCCCTGGTCTGAGGGAACCACGATTTTATGAGGCCGGAAAAAGAGGGAAAAAGTACCCGCTAGCCGGTACTAGGCTATATGGAAACGCCACCAAAAACCGGCCTGGCCGCTTGAGGACGGTTAAGGACGCTTAAACGGGGCTACCCGCTGCAGTGGAAACGCGCCATTAGTGGACGTTAAGAATAGGCGTTTGGTTGATGCCTTAACGTTTTCTTCCCTCGTGTGCACACTTGGCAGCGCAGCGTACTGTCAGGCTCGCTGTCAGGTGCAGACACGTTTCTCAGACTGTTGGCCGAGTTTCCAGACCTGTCGCTACCCACCTTCTCTGCGCTTACCACTAAGCATGGCGTGGAACACCACGTCACTACCGGGGGGCCTCCTGTCTACGCCAGGGCCCGGTGGTTGAACCCTTCTAAGCTGGCTGTAGCGAGGGTGGAGTTCGCAACCATGGAGCGCCTGGGCATTGTCCGCCGCTCCGACAGTCCTTGGGCTTCCCCCCTGCACGTCGTTCCCAAATCGAACGGCGGGTTCCGCCCGTGCGGGGATTACCGCCGACTCAACGACGCCACTACGCCTGACCGCTATCCGGTGCCGCACATTCAGGACTTTTCGGCGCATCTGGCCGGTACGGGGGTGTTTTCCAAGGTGGACCTGGTGCGTGGATACCACCAGGTGCCCATGCACCCCCTGGACATTCCCAAGACAGCAGTGATAACGCCTTTTGGACTTTTTGAGTTCTTGCGGATGCCTTTTGGACTCAAGAATGCCGCTCAGACGTTCCAGCGCCTGATGGATTCGGTGCTGCGGGACCTGCCGTTTGTGTTTGTTTACCTCGACGACATACTCGTCGCCAGCGCTTCAGTGCAGGAGCACCTGTCCCACCTCCGAGCCCTTTTCACACGGCTCAACGAACACGGATTAATCATCAATCCTGCAAAGTGCCAGTTCGGGGTGTCGGACATCGATTTCCTGGGGCACCGCGTCACCAAGGGCGGTGCGACACCTCTGCCAGCGAAGGTGGAGGCTGTTGCGGCGTTTCCTCGCCCGCTCACAGCCCGGTCGCTCCGTGAGTTTCTGGGGATGGTGACTTTCTACCACCGTTTCATCGCCCGGGCCGCACACATCATGCGGCCGCTGTATGAAGCGTTGAAAGGCAAGACCCCCGTCCAGGAGATCGACTGGACAGCAGAGGCGGACGGTGCTTTTGCTGAGGTCAAGACCGCGTTGGCTCAGGCGGCTTTGCTGGCACACCCATCATCTACGGCTCCCATCTCCATCACCACGGACGCGTCAGACTACGCGGTCGGCGCAGTGCACGAGCAGTGGGTGGAGGGCGCTTGGCAGCCGCTCGCCTTTTTCAGCCGCCAGCTGACGCCTAGAGAACGCAAATACAGCGCCTTTGACCGGGAGCTCCTGTGACTTTATTTGGCCGTGCGGCACTTCCGTTTCATGCTGGAAGGCCGTGAATTTACGGCGTTTGTCGACCACAAGCCGCTCACCTTCGCCATGTCAAAAGTGGCGGAGCCTTGGTCGGCACGTCAGCAGCGGCAGCTGTCCTACATATCGGAGTTCACTACGGACATTAAGCACGTGGCTGGCAAGTCGAACCTGGTTGCTGATTGCCTCTCCAGGGTCGTCATCGGTGCCATCCAGTTGGGCCTGGACTATACTCGCATGGCGGCAGACCAGGTCACAGATCCCGGCGTCCAGACCCTGAAAGTGGAGAGCGCGGGGCTGCGCTTGGAGGACGTGGTGTTCGGCGACGCGGGCATTACTCTCCTGTGTGACGTCTCTACGGGCCTGGCGCGGCCTGTCGTCCCTGCCAGCTGGAGGCGTCCTGTGTTCGAGGCTGTGCACGGCCTGTCACACCCCGGCGTTAAACCTTCGGTGCGTTTGGTAGCGGCGAAGTTCGTTTGGCAAGGACTGAAAAGGGACGTGAGGACTTGGGCCAGGGAGTGCGTGGCTTGTCAACGCGCTAAGGTGCACCGCCACACGAAGGCCCCGTTGGAGCGTTTCCTGGTGCCTGAGAGGAGGTTTGATCACGTCAACATTAACCTGGTTGGTCCGTTGCCTTCCTCTCAGGGGTTTTCCTACCTCCTCACCATGGTGGACAGAACGACCCGTTGGCCGGAGGCGGTTCCGCTCGTTTCGACATCAGCCGCAGACGTTGCCCGGGCCTTCATTGCAATGTGGGTGTGTCGTTTTGGCACCCCGTCAGACATTTCCTCAGACAGGGGCTCTCAGTTCACGTCCGAGCTCTGGAACGCTGTGGCAGGCGGTTTGGGGGTTAAGCTGCACAGGACTACCGCTTACCACCCTCAGGCTAACGGCCTCTGCGAGCGCTTTCATCGCTCCATGAAGGCGGCCCTCAAGGCCGGCCTTACGGACGGTAACTGGGTCGACAAGCTGCCCTGGGTGATGCTGGGCCTGAGGACCGCACCTAAGGAAGATCTGCAGTGTTCTACAGCGGAGATGGTCTACGGTCAGCCGCTGAGAGTTCCGGGGGATTTCCTACCAAATGCATCGGCTCCCTGGTCGGCGTCGGCCCAGCGGGCTTTCCTGCGTGACGCCGCTGAGGCCTTTACTCCGATCCCTACTACTCAGCACGGTACTCAGGTGTCCCAGGTTCCCGCAGAGCTCCGCTCGGCGGAGCACGTGTTCATCCGGCACGATGCGCACAGAGGCCCCCTGCAGCCCCCTTATGATGGGCCTTTCCGGGTCTTGGAGCACGGGGACAAGCACCTGGTGGTCGACCTGGGTGGCAAGGCCGAGCACGTCTCGGTGGACCGGGTGAAGGCTGCTCACCTGGACTTGGACCAGCCTGTGGTGCTGGCTCGACCTCCGCGACGGGGCCGCCCCCCGGCCTCGTCCCCTGTCACGGATTTAAGACCTGTTGTTCCGGTCCCTCCCCTTCCGGGGGCCGCACAGGCGGGAGTCACTTTTCCGACTCCCGTGCTCAGGAGTCGTGGGGGTCGGCGTGTCGTTCCTCCCCGCCATGCTGATTTTGTTTATGTGTGAATTCTGGGGGGGCTTGTGTGGTGACACGTTATTGGACATAATTCACCTTGCTTATTGTGTTGCCACACGGACCCTTTAGTGGGGAACACCTGTAGCTTTAGCTGCCATTCCTGCTAGCTCATCAGGCAGAACAATGCATGTGTTAACCTCTCTGAAAGTAATGGATAATAAAGATTGGAACTCCATTCTTAATACACCGCCTCCGACTCTCTTTTCACGGCACTACAATGTATGCATAAAGGGTTACGTCCTTAGCTGGCTAATAAGTAACAAGCTAAGCTACCAAGCACACAAACACCTGCGAACGGGGTTAACATGTATAATATTATCATTTTAGACTTCTTGGAAGTTCTGTTAGTACATTCAAGCGCACAGCACGACATTTTAATTGTCTGGTATTTGTAACAATATTCTCTAAAAGGCACAATCACCACGAACACGGCTAAAGCTAAAGGGTCAAGTACAGTGCTATGACTAACTAACGTTGTCGCCTCTATGGTTGTAGCCTAGCAGAGTGGATAAGTTGCTGTTAGCTGACAGTGAGGCATGTACGTGTCCATCAACGTGACCACGCCCTAATTTATGCAAAAACGTTAAGACCTAATATAAATAAAAGGGTCGTGTTAGAAAACAATTCACTTACAGATTCATAATCATGAAGGTGGAATCTAACTATATCGATAATAATATTTATTGCATCCATGGGTAGAAACATGTTTTTTTTCTGCTGTAAAATTGGGCATTTTAACATGGGGGTCTATGGAAATTGCTCCTTTCTGCAGCCAGTCCCTAGCGGCCCATGTATGAACTGCAGTGTGTGGCACTTCCGTATTGGCTTCCCGGCTGTTCCCCAGTTTGCCGCTTGTACCACACACACCTACAGCTCCTAAAGCATAAGCCGTTGTGTATTTTATTATGTGAAGCAATGGTCTTAGAAAAATATCGACTCTTTGTTTGTAGATATCTACTAAACTAAAGCAAATAAAGAGAGTAGGCCTGTTATACTGAGTGATATATATTATACACACTGCTCTGCTTTCTGCATGGACCTTACAGCTGTTCTCTCTGGAAACATCGCGACGAAAGCAGTTTCTAAAATAATATCCAGGGGATGCATGCATAGCTGTCATTGGCTGAGATAAGTCCGGCCGTGCGTCACGCCTCCACCGTTCCCGGAAATGCATCCGTGGAGGAGCCGTGGAGGAACCATCAGTGTATCCTCGGTTATAGCTCCTCCAGAGAGCCTCCTCGACGCTCGATGCTCGGTCCTCGGTGTGCATTTAGAGAAATGAGACGTCCTTAAAAATGGCGCGCTGAAATTCATTTCCGGGTCACTACCGGAGGACCGAGGAGTCGAGCAGTCGAGGAGGGGACATTTGAGTATTGAGAAGCCTCTAATATATATAGTTAACCACATATATGTCCGTGCGGAAACAATACCCCCAACCTGTAGTTCCATGTGTGAATTATGTGTCAGTGTCAGTGGCGAGCCGTCAGGGCCCTCTAGGCCCTCTGTGAGGGCCTAAGATATTCTAAAAAATAATATTTGAAAACATTAAAAAAAACATATTTTTTTAAATATTATTTTTTATATTTTTTTGTTGTTACATTTTTCATTAGTTTTACCAAAATAACTTGATTTAATTGTATTTAAAATAATATTTCCAAAGAAATAAATCCTTCGAATCTGCCTGTTCAGTTTCTGTTGGAATGTGAAGGGTTAAATGCCGTCTCTGCGAGTTATGTGAAGACGGGAGGGCTTGTTGGTCCCTCTCTACATTCACAGAGGGCCCGCTATAGTAACTCAACGAGAGAGTAAAGTCAAATGACAGTACAATTGACCAATCATATCTCTCCTCTAAATGGGCGGGCTTTATTTTCGCGGACTTTATGACCAGTTCCGCCCGCTGTGAGGTCTATGCAAGTGGTGCAGTGACGCGTCCTAAAACCCGGAAGTAAGCTGCGCTCGGATTCCCTCGACAGAAAGCAGTGGGATTTCTCCATAGGGTTTTGGAAAATAGCTGGAAATAAGGTCTGTGGAAAACGAACCTGTTAGATAAATACACGTTTTGTTCAGCCGGATAATATCCACATGTCTACCCTACTTTTATTATTTTCGAATCATAAATCTAATCGATAGATTTACGGTCGATAGATTTATGATTAGCATAAGTTCGTTCATGATGGCTCTGTTCAGTGATAGTGATGACATCGTTGCGAAATTATTAACCGAGTCATTTTCAAGATTGAGTTACAATGATAAACTGGAGTGGTAAAGGATCAGCTGCATGACCCGCCATCAAGTGCTTCATCCAAAAGGACAGGAGGATGGACTTTGTGTTTCAGTGATTTATTATCAAAGGTAGGCCTAAGTCATTTTCAATGCGGGCCGCCATGCCGACTTAATTCATTTGTAATTGTTACTTGGCTGTGGGTGCCCTGTCATGATAGGTGTTTATATAAATGGTGTTGTTTTGTGTGGTAGAGGGTCGCTGTCATTGATGCGTTTTTTTTCGAGGGAAGGGGGGGGGGGGTCAGAGGGCCTAGGTATAAAAGTCACGGCTCGCCACTGGTCAGTGTGTTAATAAGTGATCACTACAAGATACTTGTACTTTACTCAGTGCTGCACCTGTTCAAATCACGCTAAATTTGGTCATGAGGCCCTTGCTTTTTGTACTTTAAGTATATTTTGATGCTAATACTTTTGTAGTTTTACTTGAGTAGCATTTTGAACGCAGGATTTGTACTAGTAACATAGTATTGCTACATTCTGGTACTTCTACTTTTACTCAAGTACAACATCTGAGTACTTCCCACCTCTGATTATCTTTAACCTCACACGTGTTGCCTTAAAGCCTTTACGACAAATTGGTTTATTTGTGTTGAAAAGTTCATATTTTAATTATTTTATTTTTTAAATATCACGTTTTAAATAATTGCATTGCACAGAACATATATATACATTTCAAATAATCTTGTTAAAGGATTATATATTTTTTCATTAAGACGTGAAGAATGTTACCCTTCAATTTTGTCTAAGAAGGTGAGATTTATTATTTAATTTAAATTTTTAAAGGTCTTGTATTGTTATATGTCCTATATATTATGTTGTATTGTTGGAGGAGCCTGGGATTTAGGATTTTCTTTGCCATATCTACACTGTAGCTCTGTATATGACAACAAAGCCCTGGAACATTAAGATCAACTTCCTCATCCATTTTCTTGGTATAATGTGTCTTGTTTGTGAGTGAAATGCAGTTCCTCAGTTAGCCCACTGGTCGGCACTGTTCACCACTGAATGTGCAGAGCGTTGATTTTGCATTCTCTGCTGCAGGTTTTAAGATGAGATAATATCCGATTAATCTTTAATGATGCAGTTCGGGTTAGTTGGTCAATTTTGGCATTATCGAAAACACCAATCAAAGAGCAATTTGCTTGATTTGGAAAAACTGCTCATAAGAATGTAACGAGTGTTAGGTGTAGAAAATATTTTATATAGCACTAATTTTGATCCACTGATAAATTGTTGAACATGTAACACTGTTAGATCTAAGACTATGTTTTCAGGAATGGTGTAGTAGGCCCAAAATATAACCAATTTTCTCAATTAATAAGTTATAGTATTATGTATTTATTGTTATTTCAATTTACTACGAGATGATTTGATGTTCTTGTCATTTTGGGGAGATTTTGTTGTAAACACAATTATTATAATGTGATTCTGAAAATGCATAATTAAAGAATAATAAATACTATAGTAATAATCAGAAGGCCTTTATGAGGTTTAGTCCTTCTAATTCATCCTGGTGAAAACGTGGATTGATGACACGGCCAACACTTTAATCGCTCTTATTGATTGATAGTATAAAAAACATAACAATGCAGCCTCATAACCCGGGTGGTTTCCCCCCTATAAGAAAGCTGGCTGAGTGAATTGGGTGTAGCTGTGTCTGTGTGCGCCTTGGCCAATGGAACCAGATCCTCCCTGTAGTGCGTAAGAGCGCGATTTAGGATTTAACCAAGTCTTTGCTGCGGGGCTGGCTGCAGTCTTCACCAGAGCCCGACGGCCCGAGAGCCTTTCAACAATGCCAGTGTAGTTTTCACAGCACCTTGGAGTCAGACTGCCTCGCTTTTTTTTTGTTGCTAATCAAAGAAAACACACACGCTTTCCCTCTCGAAGTATGACTGGAGTATTTGACCGAAGGATCCCGAGTGTGAAAACTGCAGATTTCCAGAGCTCCTTTCAGATTTCCACCATGCACCATCCGTCTCAGGAATCTCCTACTTTACCCGAGTCCACCGCCACGGATTCTGGCTACTACAGTCCCACCGCTGGAGTCCCTCACGGCTACTGCTCGCCCAGCTCCACCTCGTACGGGAAGCCTCTCAATGCCTACCAGTACCAGTACCCGGGTGTAAACGGATCCGCTGGAAATTACTCGACAAAATCTTACACTGATTACAGCTCGTACACGACCCCCGCCTACCACCAGTACGCGGGGACTTACAGCAGAGTGCAAGCCCAGCCGAGTCCGCAAGGTAAGGACCGCACATTTATCCATTATAATAATAAATAAAGACCAGATAATTAGTCCATTTATACCGAATAAGCGTATTGAAAAACGTGTCCTTGTTTTATAATTTATAGTATTTTCTTTTTGCATTATAAAAAGTGCAATACAAAGCTGAAGGAATAAATAAAGAATACTTTGTATTTTGTTATGTTTTCTAAAGAATACATCTGTTTTAAAGATGTGATTTTAAAATATAAAGGAAATACATGGCTATTGTTTTTTGCCAGCCTAGAATGCATTTATAAAATTGGATTTTCTTTGAATTCACGAGATAATATAGGCGACAACACCCAGAATAATATTTTAAATACAATGCGAATGTTACATGCAAACGTGCTTATTCTTGCTGTCATTATTTTTAACAGAAAAAGAAATCAGCGAACCCGAAGTGAGGATGGTGAACGGCAAGCCGAAGAAAGTGAGGAAACCCCGGACTATCTACTCCAGCTTCCAGCTCGCCGCCCTGTCGAGGCGCTTTCAGGGCACGCAGTATCTGGCGCTGCCGGAGAGAGCCGAGCTGGCCGCCGGGCTGGGACTCACGCAAACACAGGTGAGATTTAAATCAACATTTGTGTTAGACATTTTTCATAGCTTGACATTTTTGTAATGCCCCTTTGTTTAAATAAATAATAAGGACCGTTTTGGTGCGTTATTTCTGTGCGCCTTTACGCACCGCTCCTCCTCTGAATCTACTGTTCCTGACGTTATATATGAGATATTAATGCTGCTGTTTTTCCTCTTCCAGGTAAAAATCTGGTTCCAGAACAGGAGATCAAAACTGAAGAAAATCATGAAAAGCGGAGAGCTTCCACCTGACCACAGCCCCAGCTCCAGCGACCCCATGGTGTGCAACTCTCCACAGTCCCCGGCCGTTTGGGACACACAGGCCCCCTCCAGGCCGCACAGCCTGCAGCCACAAAGCATCAACACCACGGCTTCTAACTTTTTGGAAAGCTCGGGCTCATGGTACACCTCAGCCGGCAGCTCCATGGCCGCCCACCTGCAGACCCCCAACTCGATACAGCACTCGTTGGCTCTTGGAGCAGGGACGTTATATTGAAAAAACCCTGTTGTTCATTTCAAATCTTTTTTTGTATCCTTCTATGGGACTCGTGTTCAAATTTCAGAGGAATATGCAATGTATTTGATGACAGTCATAGAAGAAACGTGTAAAATGTGTAAATGTGTGCATGTAATTTATTGCATTTTGGAAGACTATTAAACGTTTAAATGGACAATGGAACTTTTAATTCTCCGGCCTCAATGCAGTCTCTTGTTATTTAACCTTCTATTATTTACACTGAAAATCACGACGAAGACTCACACACATAAATAATGTTTGTGAGCCTCAGGTGACATTTCCACACAAGGTTGTAAATCACAGCTGCTCCGTATTGAGATGAATATAGAAAACGTCAACATTTGTATTTGTTATCCGCTTGAACAACTACAATATATATTTATTCTGTCATGATTTGTATTAAATATTACGCAGATAGAATCAACAATTGTCCTGAAGATGGGATGAAAAAGATCTGCCTTTTCGTGAGGAATGTGCCTTGATTTCCCCTCAGACCAGGTTCATTTAAATCTGCATTTGCAATGATGTGGAATAAAAACAATTACAGTTAAAATGTATGACTTTATTTAACAGACATTAGGTAAAAATGTAAATACATTTATGAGAAAGCATGGCAACAAGCCTCCATGCGGAATAATTACAATCCTTCATTCAATACCGGTGTTTCTTGAACTACGATTGATTGCTATTTTATATAATATTCCTGTAATAATCTTGCTAAATATCATTATTATAATCCTAAAATATTTTATAGTGTTTGTGAAGTTGTGTTCTTATAAGTGGCTATTTTCCTTGATTGTATTTGTATACAATCTGATTAGGCATCATACCCCAATAGTGTTATTATTATTATAAAATTCACATTTTAAATTAACTCATTGTTACAATAATCCCACAGTATTTCCCCCGTAACAAATGGTATTATTATTATTACTATTATTAATACTATTATTTTCACTGCCTCTGATCAACACCAGCATGATCACCTTTTATCACTCGTATTGTTTTTTAGTGGGTAGCCTGATTGAGCCTTTCAGTCGGTTCCTGTTCGTCTGTAAAGAAAATGCCTGCTCCTCGCAGCAGACAGTCTGCAGTCGCTCTCGCTTTGTGTCCCCTACAATTAGCCGCTTTGAATGCAGAGAGGAGGCGAGGGGGGCGGCACGGAGATCTGAGACAATCCGCATTCCTGTGGGGGTAGACCGGCTCCAGAGCTCTGCCACTCCCGGCCGCAGCCCACCTTCCGGGTGAAATAAAAAAGAGAGAAGAAAAAGAAAAGGAAAATCCCCCACAATTTCACCATGTTATTAGCAACCAGTAATACCAGCGCAAAAACCACTAAACAAACCAGTGGCACTGTGGGAACATTGGGGATCTGAAAATTGATCTAATTGATTTTGCCCGGCCATATGCAAAAAGATCATACAAGTGAGATCTCACACACACACACACACACACAACACACACACACACCACACACACACACACACACACACACACACACACACACACACACACACACACACACACACACACACACACACACACACACACACACACACACACACACACACACACACACACACACACACACACACAGTAAACAACACTGCATCTGACCCACACACTGACCCATGCATGTTACCATTTCCACCTGACACAGAATCCTCTTCCTGATTGCAGTCTAACAAACTTTACTCTCTCTCTCTCTCTCTCTCTCCTCTCTCTCTCTCTCTCTCTCCTCTCTCTCTCTCTCTCTCTCTCTCTCTCTCTCTCTCTCTCTCTCTCTCTCTCTCTCTCTCTCTCTCTCTCTCTCCCACGCACACACGCACACACACACTTAATCTACAACGCCATGCACCGTGCATGTTGTTGTTTACAGCCTAATTTCTGCTGTATACTAAACGGTAGTCCTGTAATTACAATGCGAGCAGGTCACTCCCGAAATGTAGTTTTTTTTCACAATGCACGTGCATGATGTCAAGAACACTCAGGTGCGCGCACAGATGCACATAGGCAACATGTGACGGGTTGGGAGTGAGAACGTGTTGTTATATCACACACAAACACAAAAACACTATACTGTATGTCCTCCACCATCAAACTCTCTCTCTCACACACACACACATACACACACTAGTGCCATTATATCGAGAGCCCCCGTTTATTTCCAACCGAACATTTCCCACTCAGCTAGTTTCCCCCCGTTTTGCAAATCGAGTCTAAATAATGACAGTTAGTTTTACTGGACAGCTTCAACTGTAACACTCCACAATAATTATTCTCCAGGATTAGGGCCTCCATTATCATAATCTGGACATTGACAATTACCTATAATTTGCAAAGATGCGCTTGGTTCTTGATTGCAGAGGGCTTTTTTTTCCCAAGCTCGCCATCACTAAACAGTGACAGTAATAACAGCTAATTTTGCAGGCAATATATAAGAGCTTACCGGGGTGTGCAAACACTTTCCCACCTGGATTTGCTTATTCAACCACCAGCAGTAAAACCGTGCAGACCTGTTTTGGTTATCTGTTAGACATGCGGAGAAAGGTAAGGATGAGTCTTATATCTCCTCTGCTGTGACTGTTGCTTATATTTGAGGAGGCTGTGACATTGCATGTTACTCCTCAGCTTAATCATGTTGTTTCCTGCCAAATTGAACGTTTTCCTCATATCTTATTTGCAATTCTATTTACTTGAGATACCATTTGGATTGTGTCTGTGTTTATGGAGGTTGTTCCGGCGCTGTTGAGCCGTACAGTTATGTGGTGAGATCTTGTCAGGTGTAGGAGCTTTTATAGTCTATGTGAAGCTTGCTGCATGTGCTTTACTGCTGATATAGCGCACAGAGCAATACTTGACACATCCCTCCCTGCACCCCCCACCCCATGTCTGTCACTCTGCTTCACTTATATCTCTATCTATCTATCTATCTATCTATCTATCTATCTATCTATCTATCTATCTATCTATCTATCTATCTATCTATCTATATATATCCATATCTATCTATCTAATCATGTTTATCTGATTGATCTGATGTATCTATATAATAATTTTTATCTGATTTATCTCATCCATCTATCTATTTATCTGTCTAATCATTTTCATCTGATTTGTCTCATCAAAGCATTTTTTTTTTTCATTTGCAAAACAAGATGAAACGTGTCAGTCTTTGGAGCTGAATAACCCAACTGCGTATTTATGAGCTTTGTTGATGTTTACTCGACTTCTGCTCCGGGCTCCCCTGCAGCCTGCAGATCAGGGTGTTCATGGCCCCTGAGCAGATATAGGCCCCTGCAGGCTGGGGGCCCAGGTATATCGGCTGAATGTGCACCAGTGGGACATCCGCGACTTGACAGCTGCATGAAGCTTTTCAGCTTGTAATTTCAGATAATATCCCGAGCGCTCACTCTTCTCAGCAATTTGTATGTGAACAACCGAATAATTTCCCCCTTTGTTCCATCTGTGCTACCTCAAATCCAAATAAAGATGCCTTTTAGTATTAAAAGTGGTAGAAAATTACAGGTAATTATCTTTGACGGTAAAAACGCTGTAATCAGCGGGCTACATCAAAAATTACCCTAATTATGCCTCCATTTATGAGAATGGAAAAAAAGCCTCACTTGGATAAAAACCCACAAATTGTCCCAAATATCTCCTTCATATTGAACGCCGCTGCAGCTGGCTGCTTTGTTCAACATCGATCCCGTGGAGCTTGGCATTTAACGGCCTGCATTAGGACGGAGAGAAGGGAGAAAACATTTTGTCAATACTTCTAATGATTGGGGGTGAAATTACAAGATAAACTGGACCTGGAGTTTCGAGGTGAATGTAGACAGCAGTGGGGAAGGGTAAGTTCATTTCCTCCGGAGCATTTGATAATTCATACTGTGGCGTTATTCAGCTCCATTAAGCGCTTTGGATTTATTTAAATCGTTTACTCTGATGAAATGGGCTTTTCACTGAGCACTGTGTCATTACCTTATGTTCTTTTTGTATGTTAGAAACTCGTACACGCCAGTAGAATGGGAAGTGGGCCTGGTAGAATGTGATGTTGGCCCAATATGAAGCATAAAAAGGCCTAGTTTAAAATGAATTTGTGAAATCATGCAACAGCAGGCATCTGTTTTGAGTCACGGTTTACTCAATCTGACAAAACATAAAAAGAGTATGTACAACTAAAATCGCAGAGTATATTTACAGACAGACAATTTGCTTGATTTTGCATGTTGGAGAAACAACCAAAAAAAGCAGTCAGGAGTCCACCATGGCGACAGGCTCTGGGCGCCAGTGCGCATGGAGAGTGTAAGCAGTCTTTGCCCAAAATGGCTAAAATGTCACTGATAATATTTGGTATATTGACGGTCAGATGTTGACATGAATGAAAGCATAACAAATATGCGAGTCCCACTGCACAGCCATACGTTAAAATGGTTAGTTCCCTTTGTGTCATCACACCGAGGCATGGCTGCGTTTTTATCCTTCGGCAGAGGAGCAGCAGAGGGGGTTTTCTTCCTCTCCAGTTCTGCGCTGACACAAATTGTAGGCTACGTTGGAAACTGCATGGCGGAGATCCGGAGGCCTCCAGACAGCTCACTGACCTTCCTTCCTCCTCAGTCTATCTCTGCATTGAATCTTGGTGTGGGGAGGAATACCAGTGAGAGTAGCCGGGCATGTAGCTGTTGGCCGGCATGTTTACTCCTTTGGAAGAGGCAGACACGTCCCATATCGGAGGGATGGTCGGGGAGCGCGGGGAGAGGGACATGGAGGCCGGCATAGGGTCGTTCTCGTGCGGGTTGATGCCCGCCTTGAGCAGTTTCTTGAACTTTGACCTCTTATTCTGAAACCAGATCTTAACCTGCAGGAGAGAAGGGCGAGGGTAATTAGTGGAGGATAAAGAGTTGAGTTGTGAGAATGTTCCTGCAAAATGCATGATTACATTTAGGATTAATTCTCAAAATATCACTACAAAAACAACCAAATAATTAGAAATAATTATGATATATATTGTAGTTTTATTCTTGATGGTTTGCATGTGTTAATGTTAAAATCCAGAGGGTAAATTCCTCCTCACCTGTGTTTGTGTCAGTCCTAGAGAAGCAGCCAGCTCGGCGCGCTCCGGTAAAGCGAGGTACTGTGTTTGCTGGAAACGGTGGTTCAGTGCTTGAAGCTGCAAACTGGAATAAATTGTCCGAGGTTTGCGAATCTTCTTTCCTTTCCCATTAAAACGAATCTCCCCGTTTTCAATCACCGTCGTTTTCTGCTCTGCAACAAAAACAACCAATGTTAATATTCAAAACCACAGCCTGCATTTTTTTTCAGAAGAGGAAAATACAAACGTGTCCAAACAGCAGAGATATTGCGTGAAGATACATTCAGAGACGCCTTCTGAAACTGTCCAAAAATTAAAATTCCTGCCGATAAACGCTGACATCTCACATTGCCTTTAAGCGCCGTGGCAGCCACAATCCTCATACGCTGTCATATTTAGGATATTGCTGGTAATGACATGTCAATTAAATGCTAATTACAACATTCAAGGCGTGCGGGCTGCCTAATTTTCACGAGTAGTTGGTGAGGATTGCACGGTCGTGATGATCACACCCCGGGCATTAAAACTGGTTTTGAGGGGAGTGCTAAACGGGAAAACTAAACAGGCAGAGAAGGTATAACAGGCTGCTCCTCGCATTATCCGGTGCCGTTTACGCACATTTTTTCTTCGTTGTAGTAGCACACCTTGAAAGATCCGAGTTTGGAGTGGCCGTGACTTGGGCATGATACCAACACGAGCAGGGAGAAAGGTTAGATCCCCATTGTGGGTACTAAAAATGCACTGGCCGGGGATGGACATTTTCCACTTGGCTGAAAAGGGGGTCTCTTACCTGTGCCGTCTAACCTTGTCTGTCCTCCCGTGTTGTTGTGATAGGATGGCAGGTACGGGCTGTGGTGCGGATGGCTCACGTAGGGGTAGGGTAACGACCGGTTGTAGGTGTTGGTCCCGGTGTACGCGGTGTTGTCGTGCTGGTGGTGCGCGTGTGAGCCGGAGTGGAGACAGTGCAGCGGGTAGTGGCCGCTGGCCATCGACGGGGAGCTCTGCTGTGAGTGCGACTGCTGCCCAAACTCCATGAAAGCAGACTTGGACGAGTCCTGAGCCTCCAGACCGTCAGCCATCGTAGTCATGGTCATCATCGAATTTTCTGCCTTGAGAGCACTCACCCCCCTCTCTCTCAAGACCAAATCGGTTTTCTCTCTCTCGCTATGCTGTTGTCTCTCTCCCCTCTCCACCGCGAACATATATTGTCCTATTAACACCCGAATTTTCCAGAGGCGTCTTTATTTCCCCCCTTGTCGTGTGATATTCTCACTCAAAGTGGCGGAAGGTATAAGTTAAGGGAAAGATTTTAAGGTGGATTCTGTTAAAATTGAGCCCTTGCTTGCAGACTTGATGCAGACACTACAAGTAAAATGGTTTGTCTCCAAAGGGCAGCGCCTCCCGATTGGTCATCCAACCCAACGTCATCAGTGCTCTGCGCTTCACGGAGACTTGAGCTGGAGTTAACCCACCTTACCAGCTCCCACCACAACTATGGGGGAAATGATATACGGTGGGAAAGACGCATAATTCCTACAGACAAGCTTCACACGTAAAACCAGCTCTTTCGCAATTGTCGAGTCGATTTTGTTTTTTACCCAAACCCCCAAATTACGCACGACGCTCAACATAGAGCGCGCACTTTGATTTAGCCTGACGAGCCAACACTTTATGTGCCTCTTAACTCCTCCTCTCTATAAATTAATAATTTATAGTAAAGAATCTTACAAACATACTTTTGAACAATATTACATTCTAAATGATTTTGTATGCCAAACGGCAATACATGATATACAAGATGCATATAACGAATATACCCCCCTTCACAAGTCATCTCTAATCGTTAAGACGTATTATATATTTGTTTTAATCTCATTTATAAACATTCATAAATGAGTGGGAAAAAATCCCATCGTATTTAATTCACATGTAAAGTTTTATTTTACACACACTTTATTTATTTATATAGAGAAGTGGTCATGGTTTATGTCAGGGAAACTACTGAAACAGGTGGAATAGCCGTAAAAATAAGGATAAGTAGCAAACAACCCACTTTTTTAGTTTACAAATAAGAACTTTTAAATGAAAAAAATAAATGCTTGTTAAATATCTTGTTTTCTTTGCAGTGCAGTATTTTTCCTGGATGTCGCCTAATGAGCAGTCCCTCTTTAAGCCCCCCTCTCCACAGAGAGTAACATATATTATAACTGTTCGTTTTCCCTTGGGCTACTGACCATATGATTAGGGATCTTCACACAATTCAAAATACAGCACATGTGACACATCAAATAACAATATGCCTGAGGTACAATAGGTTATTTTGCACATAGAAGGGTGGATACCGTGATAAACTGACAGTGTCTTTTATCCCTGTTGTAATATGAGGCCTCATAGGGTCCTCAATATATGTAAATTATACAGTTTGCCTCTGAGGGCTGTGATGTTCGATCCGCATATAAGAATAAAATGCTATTTCTGCTTACATTAATGCAATAAGTATTCAAATCGTGTTTTGCGACACTTTCAGCACACATTTTGCCGCAATGTATCATTCAGCGGTTTCACCAAAAAAAAGGGCGATACAAAATAATTATGGTTGCAATCAAGTTACTACAAAAACCTATTTGATTAGCGGCCACACTTTGCTCAAATTGCAGCTATAAAATTAAGAACAATTCGCCTGTAATGATTATGGACTGGATTTATTTTGGGAGGGTGGAATAAAAGTGGATATAGCATAAATTATCCCCTAATTATACGCCAGTGTCGCCTCAATTATCCTCTTATCAAAAATGGTTGTCTAAATGCAGCGTTTAGTTTCAATTTTCTCCTTTTCTGTAACAAGAACTTGGTACCTTGCTATTATCGTCAGCTACGGTTGTTATTTACTTTGTGGGATTTAAAAGTGCACAACCCAGCCGGATAATCATTTTACAGCAGCGGATCAGGAGAGGAGCACAGGGAAGCGAGCCTAAGACATCCAGACGGACTTGCTTTTTAGCCTAAGATCCATTTCAATTTTATTTTAAAAAACCAGGGTGCTTTTTTTGATCAGGAGGGCTGCAGGTAAGAGCTTCCTTTGAATGCTCTTTTTATGTTCTCTGACACTGATGAATGGTTTTATTGCCTCTGACGATTCTGCATTTTACGCACAGAGCAGTGTCCGTGCAGAGCTCGCAGGAGTCAGCACACCTTGGTCACCCCTCAGTGATCTAACACAGTGGCCAATTCCCCTGCCCGTGTTCCACTTGGACACGCAGAGGAGAAACCAGATCCTGTACCTTTTCTAATCGCCTTTCAGTGCTACAAAGACATACATGCTTTGCAGTGATGTCAGTTGCTTTTCCCAGTGGGCTAAAATATCCGGGCTCGATTAAAATTGAGGCATCTTTATTCTTCAGCTCTTATGTTTTTGCAGGATCGTCTGCGTGGGGATTATTACATTGTGGGATAACTGCGCGGGTAATGTCAAAGTCTTGGTGTCCCGCAGGCGTGTTGGGAGGCTTTTCTAAACACACTGAGATTAAGGGAAGTGTTGAAGGGACGGATTTGTTTGAATAGAGAGAACATGACATACTCGACCTTGGTGCTTTTGAAATGTTTAAGATGTTGCATGCTGACAACCGTGTCTAATTGCAAGACACATGAAGATACAATCGGCCTTTACTGGATGTTATCAGTGGACGGAATTCATAAACCATCAATTCGTTTCCTTTCAAAAAAACAATTGTGTAAAATGTTCTTATATTTCTAAAATGAGACATTATGCCTCAAACGCTCCACCTGCTGTTTCAGGCCCCCCTGTTGTACTCTGCTCTATTAGGAGTTCATAGCCTTATTCTGGAGATAAATTATTTTATATTTCAATATATTTCACACATCACTTTGTCCCAAGTAGATGATTGACCTTCAGCACAATCAATGGCCATGCTGGTTTAACAGAAGTGGTCTTTATTTCCAGCTGTCTTACACACGCTGATGAATGACTCTCTAAAATCACTCCAAGCCTGGGATTTCCCTCACATCCACTGTCTAACTCGGCATACATGAAACGTGAGAATATTTTACATCGCGTGTGTAGATGTAACCTGGCGTTATTCCATGGTTAACAAAGTCACTGTAAATTTAAATATTCTAAAGGCGGACCGGTTGGTGATATCAGTATCCGAGGCCCTTTACGCACGTTTAAATAGAGAGCCGCACAAAAACAATAAATAAAACTAGTTTCCCATTTTTCTGTCCTTTCTGTCACTGACGACTTTAAATCTTCGCGTCTTTTCTGGTCTATCTGGTCCCATGTGTTAATCATAACTGAGCGTTAACACAGAGCTCCAGCAAGATGCTGGTCATAATTGTAGCGAGAGGCTGGGCGTTTGCGGTCGGTCCCTCTAACAGCTATTGACTGGCTCGCATGGAAAGCCACCTCCTTTGGCTGCTCTCTGGGATCCGGGCGGTTTGGGGACACTGAGGCTACTGCAGAGAGAGACCGGGAGGCACTTAAACAGCATGTCTCCCCTCTCCGCAGCGCGAAGCCACTGGTTCGCCACAGACAGCCAGGCGGCGACGGCTCTCCATATCTGCCGCGTGAAGGGCCGGAAGTGGCTGGGAGAAGAGCAGATGCATACTGCACACAGCTGTCAGTATAACATGGTTCATGGTAACTAGATTTAGAGGGAGCATCCCCTAAGACACACACCAGGCCAACAATGATCACCGATCAGCCTTTAATGCTCCAGTAGAATTCATCCGTGACCAAATGGTGGCGCGCCCGCTTTTACGCACACTAATGCAAACCCACTTATGCAAAGCTTTGATGTGTTTTTGTGAAAGCGTGCAACTACACCAAGAAAAATTAGTGCGGTTTTGTCATAAAGGAAACCATGCGCTCCCGGGCACACGACTGTTTACAATAAGTTTTGCATCATAAATTAGGATTGCATTATCTCTCCAGTAAATGGCAAAATTGGCATATGCATGGCCCCAGGTGCAGGAGAGGGCCTTCAGATAGACCCAGCGTAGCGTGTTGGTAGTGGAGTTAAATGACCACAAATAAGCAAAGGCCTGCACCACTGAGTCCTCACAGCCTCTCATAGACTAATGGATTTAATTTGGCACGACTGAAGCCGCACTGGTCCCACTCAGGGCCCGAGTCCTAATTAAGACTGCTTGTTTCTCCTGTCGCCTCCTCAACTGAATATTTAGGGCCAGCTGACTGATTGAATCCCTCGGTTTCGTTTAGCAGTCATATTGTTTTTTACGTTGTCATTTGTCTTTGAAATAGTGAAAATAAGCATTGGTTACGTTTAATAATGGAAATTACTGCAATGTCTTTAACTATATGGTGACATTAATCAATACAGGTTTTGAAATACACTTTTTAATCTTATTCTCAGAATATAATATATTCATCAATTAGGGCTTAATGCTGCTTGTTAATGTCTATTAGCTATATCTGGTTAAAACGCAGAGCTCTTTGATCCTATTCCAAGCTATTAACAAAGGAGCTATATCCAAAAAGTTGATCTGAATTTTATGTTGGTGACAAATAAGACCATAGTTCCCTTTTTTCCCTCTCTCGACTTAATACGCGACATTATTAGGTCTGACAGCACAGTGGTCGGTCTTGAAGGAGAGGATTTGGTCGATAGATGACAGACAGGAAGGCCAGCAATCATGGGCTCTTTTTTTTATCAGAATGTACTGTTCAATGCCGTTTATCCCTGATGATAGAAAATTGCTCTGTTGCCAGGACGCTGCCTCCGAAATAGAGGGCAGGAGCAACATTTCCATTTTCCTGTTTGAAAGCCATTGAAATGAATTAGTAAAAAATTGAGAAAAAATATGAAAAATGAGAAAGAATCCCCTGGTAAACAAAGGAGAGCAAACAAAGATACCATTTTCTTTTGCCGAGAATCCACCCTCCTCATTTCCCCCGTTTTTTTCTTTCTTCCTGCAGCAGAGAGAGGGTTTTACTTCAACAGTTGCAAATCACATGCTTGGCTTCTAATGTAGTCCAAGGCCCGGGCCTACTTCAAAGACTATCATTTATTTCCCAACCTCCAGGAATAATTAGAGCGCCTTTTCATCTGTCGTGACCGAGAGAGAGAAAGAAAGAGAGAGAAGGAGAAATTAGGACATAATGACAAAGAAGAGCATTAAACAAACTACTGAAATGTTTCTTCATGAGTACAACCTGTCACATCGGAATAGTGAACATTATAGGACGAAATCTGGTTTTTATCAGAATTAAGAAAGCGTTTGGAACGCAAAATATAATAGGGGTCCATTATTTCCCTGTTATTGTTTTGTGTGCTAATCCCAGGCGTTTGCGTCGAAATATTATAAATAGTAGTAGCAATACTTGTATTATTTGTATTAATAGTAGGATTTTTAGGTTAATGTTGGTTGTTTTGTTGTTAATGCTCGCCATGATCATCCCCATTGCATTCATTAGTTCGTTTCAAGTGTTTAGTTCGTGCATTAAAAATGAGGCTGCAGTAGATCTAAATGGCTGAAAAACAACTATTTATAAATAAATGTAACTATCACTGACATGTTATAATAGAGATGTTTTACAAGCATAATGTCAGAATTGTGGATGTTTTTCGTTAAGTTAATATTATCTGCAATTAGAGGATTATGTATCAGTGACTGTCAGCGACACCGTGTCATCAGTACAGGAGAGAGTTTACTGTGTGTCCGAGCAGGTGCGCGGTTAAACCTCCAGAGCGCGCCTCCAGTGCGCGCAACACTCAGCATGGAGCCTGATAGAGGGGAAATGACACCCGAAGCACTGGATCATAGTGAACCCTTAAAAAAGCGATTTAATAAATTCTGCAAGGATACTAAATGTCCCACTAAAACGGTGTCAGTCCTTAGCAGCAGGCTGGACATTACAATGGCTTGATTTTTAATGAGGTGTAGCATCCATAATCTCGATCACAAACGCGAGTTATAAACGTGTTTTTACTGAACAATTGACATATACATTACATTCAGAACACAATGCTTCGTTTCACACAACACTGAATCATAATACATATTTGTCCAACATGGATTATCTCTGGCAGGATAAGCCTGCATTAACATGTAAAGTATAATATTTCAAAAATATATTAATGACAGAAAAATCATTTAGAGAACATGTTGCATAAACAAAGCCACAATTGGCACATTTAAATCTCCCTTAATACTCAATCTAAGGTGTATCTAAGCTATACTAAAGATGAAAAACCACTGAGAACTCTCCATGATGTGCTATAAAATGGTACTAGAGAACATTTGGACTGTAATTGATCAGATACAGAATTTCATTGTCTATGAATAGGCCTTTGTGAAAATCCTTAAAAAATCCTGTTGGTGGGAATATTTTGTAGATGCATCTCTCACAAGAAAACACCCACACACACATATCCACAATGCACACAACATTACAAACTGATAAAATAGTGTGTGTGTGTGTGTGTGTGTGTGTGTGTGTGTGTGTGTGTGTGTGTGTGTGTGTGTGTGTGTGTGTGTTGGCTCTCATGCGGGAATGAATACCCCACTGGAGGAAGTGCATGTACACAATAGCCAACACTGACTGAAAAATAAAGGAGCTTGAAATTTAAGAGCACGGTGTGAACCGATGTGGAAACAAAGTGAAGAGAAAGGGAGTCACACCTGGTGAGATGTGGTGGACGAGGAGCTGCTCGGGTTCTCAGGAGCTGTGGACCTTTGTCTGCGGCACCTTAAGACACTCCTACCTGAAACTGCATTTCAGACCAGGCTGGGTTTTGGTTTGGTCTTGTGCTGTGTCCTTTATGGAAATAATCTTACTTACAGAAAGAGTAACTGAGCCAATGTTGTGTGGTATTTATGCAAACCTGACAAGAGTAGGCCTGCAAAAGAAATTTCACATTTGGAGTCCTTTCATTATGTCCTGGTATTTAACATTAGGGAAAGCAAAAAGAAGGAAACATGGTGACACATGTCTATTTAGTTAAAGGGCAAAGACCTTACATACGATCTGTTTCAAATAAATCTCCAGATGACATATTAGAAAGGATTGCTTTGTTCCTCAGTTTAATGAAACCCTGCAAAAACCGTATTAATTATACAAACAAATACTCTAAACCTTAGCTGAAAAATGTTGCTTTTATAGAGACTCAGATTTTACGTATATTTGTTCACAAAACCATATTTTTTTCTCCCAGCTCTTACCTGCATCATCATTACCATTCATATTATTTAGCCACTATTATTATTATTAGCTTGCTCTTGATGTTTATTTTGGTGCTTCTGTTGTTGCTGCTATTATCATAATCATCATCATTACATTCATCACATCTCCAGTTCGTTTAAAAGGGTTTGAAAATTGCATTTGGTATCACACTGCAGCTAATCTTTAGAACAATCCTGTGAAAACGACAAAATATAGAGCAAGGAAAGCTGGATTATTAATACAAATGGAATATTACACACTTATTGTTACAGGAGGTTTAAAAACAAGCATTATCTCAGAATGCACACGATAAACAGACACGATTAAAATCTTAAATAATGTAACGATTACATAGAAGCTTTAAACAGCAATAAGAAATGAAATTGGTCACACTTTGGTGCAAATCTAATACACAAGAACATTAAATGAGGAAGCCTGTCTCAAAGCCAAAAGCTGATAATTAAATGCTCATCATGATTTCAGAAGAACCTCTCCAATTTGTATAGATAAAATACAAAGAAACAATTGAAAACATATCAGATACAATCTCATAAATTAAAAAGCCACTTAAATTGGTGAAGTACAGCCTTATCAGACATGTTCTTAAACATTGTTCTTTCAAAAGGCTGCATTTATGAATAAACCAGGAACGTTTTAACATCACTTGGGCCTTAATAATTAAAATATGAGCTTTCTAAGTGAATCATAGCTGCTGTGAAACCCTTGTGAGCAGGACAGTCCGGGGTCCTCTTCGTTACCCAGCCGCAGATCAGAGATCAGCGTAATGATTTGGCCAGGTGATCATGTCCATAGCCAGACTCATAATATCCTAGTTATTAATTTGATGGCTGGAAAGCCCTCAGAGCCTTTATTTTCATTTGCTCTGAACTGTCAGATTTGAGTGGAGAGATTTTTTAGGACTTTGGTTAAGTGAAGGTAGCCAATTATTGTCATCATTGCCCTTGAAAATGCATTACGCCTCACCTGAGGGCTCACTCAATCAAAGAGACTGGAGGGGCGATTAACAGATGACTTCTGACCTTAATCCATCGCAGAATCTCCCAAAAGAGCCAGACAGCAATCAACATTTCTCCTTCACGTTCATGTTGCAAACTTTCTTATTGTTGACATCCAACCTTGGGTATCATCAGGGCAAATCTGGGTCTGGGACCTTGAACGCTGTCCTCCATCATTTATATCATTTGAACATTGATTGGCCACATTTATTCCAAGTTTGTTCAACCTTGGATATTTTTGAGTCCAGAAAACAGAGGAATTACTTACAAAAAAATAAAGTCCCTCTATTTAGCATGTATTAGCATTGCTTTAACATTAAATCATTATAACTCACTATGATGTAGTTGTATGTGAATTGTCTGCAGTTATTACTCCAATGAAGACATAGTATAACAACTGTGTTTTACTATATTTGATTCACTTATTAATATACTGTGTAGGAGCCAAAATGCTCGTTTTGCCATTGTTATTATTTCTAGTATTATCTTCATTTCTGTTTGCATCACGTTTAATTCTTATTGTTTATCACCTCCGGCAATTGTCACGTGGGTGTGGTTTATTGGTATTTAGGTCACCTGTTGGATGCTGGTTTTGGGGATATGACGTAGTAGAGGATACTTTCTGTTGACTTAATATAGCGGCATAACTCATAGGGAGTGTTTGCCGCTATATACTGTGTACTGTTTATCCATGGTGAATATAGGGACTGTGTGTAAATTGTTACCATTGATGGCTAGTTCAGATGATTTCAAACAAGCTACATTTAAAGAAAATCAGTTAACCAAGTTATTCAATCAATAAATTACCATATTTGCATCATTACAGCTGAAACTACTGTCTGGCCTGCAGTTTGAATCTATTTAAAATGATCTCTTGCTGCTGTTTCTCTGGTGTTTTGTCGGCCTGGCGTTATCAGCTTCCTCACCTGGGGGAAGACGAGCCCTGGCGACTGCTTTTTAATTTCCTTTGTTTTCCACCTGAGTAATTAAAATAAGCACCGGTGAATGCTCTGCAGTGTTTTTCATTTCAAGGTGAAATAGATTTTTTTTTTTTACCAAATGCTTATGAATAACTTTTTGTCTCTCTTTGTCTCCCTGTTTCCCCTCTCCAATATCTCTCCCTGGCTTTTCCATCATGCCCACCTTCCTCTAATTATTCTCCAACCCCCCCAAACCCATGCATGTCCAGCCATCTCTCCTCTCCATATTCCTCTTCATACCCACTCTGCCCCTCTCTTCCTCCCCCCTCAACCTCGCTCCCTCTCCCTAACCCCACACCTCTCTCCCCCTTTTCCTTCCCTTCACCCCCCCCCCCAATAGGTACGCCTTCATCCCCTCTTGGCAGCTCCATCTCCTCCCTGCTGCCCCCCCCTACCTCGCCTCCCTCTCCCTGGTTGGTTTCCACAGCTGTGGTGAGTGAGGGGCAGATGACCGGAGAATTGGCCCCTGGGAGAGCGCTGAGCCATCCTGGTGCTATTAGGCTCGTGGCTAATAATAGGTGTTTCAGACCAGGGGAAGATCAATCAGGGGGAATCATGGGGAATGTTCGGAGCAGCGCTTTTTACACATCGGCCCAGATGGATGAAATTACACTTGTCAGTTTTTAGTTGCATTACTCCCAAATTGGTTGTCTACTCTTTTTTTTTTCTCTCTCCCTCCCTAGCGCTTTCTCTTTTCTCTCTCTTTGCCCTCATTCATGTGTCAGTGGCCTGCTAAAGGGATTCATTGCTGAAATCCCTATCATTTTTGTCTTTTCCTGTCGAGCCCTCAGCCAGCCACTCTGTTGCCTACATATGCACTTAAAAGAAATTCGTTTAAGATCTAGTCTTATGGCTCGGGCACTTTCCATGTTAACGGCATGTATCCGAATGACATTCTTTATGTGCTCTGCATCAGTAATAAAACAACTTGATGGACTCTCAAACACTCAGAGTGCAGTCGATAACATAAACTGATCAACAGGAAATGCGTTGGCAACTATTTGTATAGTAGATTAAATATTTCTCAGATTTTTCAATGCAAGATTCTGGATTTTCAAATGTGAGAATATACTGCTTTTTTCTGTTTCAAACCACAGTAAGTTGATTATTTTTGGGGTGTTAGGTGGTCAGACAAAACAAAACACTAAATTGGGAAACTGTGATAGACATTTTTTCTACGACATTTCATAAAACAATCCTTGTCCTGGGTGAAGACAGGCTTAAAATTATAACACATTTATTATGTTATGTTTACCTACAAAAATGTGTATTAAAACCAAATTGAGAAATGTAGCAAGTATAATTATTATATTGTTATTTTCAAAAATCGAATGTATCTATCTGTATCTAAATGTTTGAAACTGAATAAAATACAATGCACAATACTTTCTCTGTCTTTGTTGTTTATTTAAAAAAAAAAAAAAGTTTCTTTGTCAGATGACAGACCAAAACTGATTTTTTCCTTTAAGTAAACACATGAACAAAGACTTGCAGGAGAAGGAAGAAAACAATGAAATGATGCTGCAGGGGGGGTTACATCAGGTAGAAAACAAGGCTTTGGCACAATGCTTCCTCACTGTGTCCACCCTCATATTGCTTTTGTGATTGATTCACACTCAAAAATTTGACAATGCTTCACCAACAAGTCAGCGCAGAATATGTTAGCAGAGATGTGGTAATTGAATGACCTGAGTGGTGGCGTTTGCAGGGAGACAACAAGCCCAGGAAGGTGAAAGGTGGTTTAGCCATTCAGCATATCATCAAAACCCCCATAAGCTCCTGATGTGTTACATGATAACTAGCACAGCGTGTCAGCCGCAAAGGTGACTACGGAGGCTGAGAGGGATCATTTAGAGGCAGCCACACAACAGCTATTTGTGTCAGTGATTTCCGCTTCTGACTAGGCGTTGACAGACTAAAATGTTTCGTGTTTACAATGCTTTCCTTCCTTTCCTCACATTAGCAATTTCCCCTTGATGTGGCTAGCAGCTAAAGCCCCTGGCTCAAAGGGAGGTATAGTATTGATGTATTAAAGTGCTTGCTTGTGTTACTCCTGTGTAAGACAAGCGGCTACTACACCCTGCCATCAAAACACAAGCATGACAATCACAGCAGAAGATTGGCTGCAGTGCTAAAGTCGCCACTCTGAATAGCTCACTAGGGAGACGGCCCCCCCCCCCACTGGAAATCAATACAGCCCCCAGATGTCGGGGTCTCCCGCTCCACAGAGCAGCCTGATGTGGAGATGTTCCTCAATGTCTGATTGCACAAGGAAGACTGGAAACAGAAAGGCTTCTTTGACTGAGAGCGTGGTGACCATGGGGGAGGGATCCAGGGCCTATGTGTGAGCGAGAGAGTCTCCTTAGCAACGGGAAGAAAATTAACATTGACATCCTGACTTCCCAGCAAAACTCGTCCCAGGGTTTCTGCTGGATATTTCCATGTGGCGAGCAAAAAAAAAAACATGTTCAAAAGCTGATATAAAGACACACACTCCCTGCTTGTCTTCCATTTATATTGAAATGAGTTTTCCCCCTCGGCTCGGCTGGTGTGTAGTGAATACAGAGAGTGCTAATGTATGTATTTTGCTCATTTTACTGTGTCTGGCGTTTCCTGCGCCTCTTCTCTGTGACTCTGTGTTTGCCTCCTGCTGTGGTAAACACAACATTGCTATGATAGCACATGCATTTCAGAAAGCTGAAAACACACCCGAGGAGCCGAAACATTCATTCTCTCGCTCTCAATCCCCCCTCCCTCCCACTGCCTCAGTCAGTCCTCTCCCTCACTTCCAGCCAAGGTATTCAGCTCCCATGATTGCAAACACGCATAATGACAGCATCTCCCGGGGGCCAGCTGAGGTACCCCACTGATGCTGAGAGACTCTATCCTGTCGTCACATTGCAGGGAATTTGCCGGCAGAGCACAGTGGAGCCTGGTGAGCTTTGGCAAGGCACTGCCAGAAGCTGGGCTGGCTGTTTTTTGTTAATAAAATGAAGTGCAAATTGTGCCGGGCTCGTATGCATTGGAACAGCTCACTGCTTCCTCCCATTACGAGGCCAGGGCGAGCGCCATGGAAGCATAAGCGTGAATACATTATAAAGTAATGAGGAAACATCCAGGAGAGGGTCACGGGGGGCGTCAAGCGGCTCCACAGGCCTCACCAAGAGCTTTCAGTGTGCTCCGTGATGGATTAGTCATTCGCATTTGAAGAGTGAGCGCGAGGTGGAGTTCAACAATGTTACACATAGCAACAGTTGCTAAGAATTGCAGCGAGCGAGGCCTATTCAGTTTGTGAAACATGTACAGTTTCTGCTGAGCAGGAATATAGGTGAATAGAGATGTTTTGTGTATCAATGATGATGATGGTGACATTTCCAACAATACCACATAATATTCATGAGCATGGAAACACTGCTAGGAACCACGGGTAGTGGAGAGGATAATACCATTCATACCAAAGCAGCAGAAGGCAAAATGTTTTTGGAATTTGAAGTTTTTATGGGTGTAAAAATGGCATCCAAGTTCCTGCCATGATGCAGCTGGAGCATATCACAAAAGGTTTTGAAACCCTTGCAAGCTTGGTACTTGGAAGGCCTGGGGTACAAAAAATAAATCAAAATCATGCACTCCGCTCCCCAGCAAATCATCCACCTAACAGGAATTATTGAGCCCTATTTTAAACCCAACTCTCTTGGATATCTTACAGAAAACGTTCAGTTCGCAGTGACACATTTAACCGAGAGAGCCAGGCTTGAGTGCATTACTCTCCCTGTCAATCATGTATCACACAACAGTCACATTCTATACATTCCCGTAGGCTGGGGTGGGTGGCAGCGAGGGAAAATGTGGTGTGTGGGGGGGGGTGTCTAGTTTGAGCCCAGTGCTTTAGAGCCACTTTCGGTTTCTCCACGCCACAAACACCCTCCCATTGGCATTCAGTCCTGATGAGCCCGCCGAGCCGCAATGGAGTCGCCTGATGGAACGCAATG